>NW_021632613.1:0-39973 GCF_004799145.2 Neltuma alba
GAATGTGTTTGAATATGTGATAGGCCTATGTGTTTTATGATAAATGCATGATGATTTTCAAACATGTCATTATTTATAAAGATGTTAAGTTACAAGCATGTTATAAATGCCAAACTTGCTATGTATGTTTGAGGGTGGTTATTATTTTGCTACTGATTCCTTCCTGAATCTCACCCTCCTTTAACCAACCACATAGGTGATATGATCAAGTGAATGATACATGAAGTGGAAGCAAGGAAAGAAGAAACGATTTGAGGAAATTTGTTGTATTTCGTTGTACACCGTATATGCCAATGTATGTGGTAAATGTGCCATTGATGGTATATGATGATAAATGATGATATTGGCTTGTGTAATTAGCTATGATAATGTATGGGAATAGTTAGTGTATGAATAGAATGGTATTATGTATGGAAAGTCTTAATCATGAACTGTTAGTGCAAGCCAAGGGATAAGCTATCCCTAACTGAGTAACAAATAGTGACAGAGTAGAAGTATGGCAAATGATTGACTCTGCTCATAAATTTGACATGAGTAAAGTAAACATCCTGAGCTTTAAAACAAGTGGTAGATCACTTAAAATAAATGTGTGTGCTAAGAGTTATGCCCTCCCGAAGTTGGACCTGTAATCTAGAAAATACCCAGTGAACAGTAACCCGAGAACTTATTGCAAATTTTCAATCTAAGGGCTTGGTTCGTGAATCGCTTGAACCATAACGCTTCCAATGTGTACTCTGAGGGGTTAAAGGTAAGATGTCTCACTGTTACCCTCACTTGATCCTTCAAACTTTCTTGTCATAGTTTGTTGTGCCCAAGAATGCTTAACCATTAGTGACATGGATTGTTGTGCTCGTAGAGTCCACATAGAGAGCACATAACAGTTCATTGTCTTGGGTATGGTCAGGGCTAGGGTCAGGGTCAGATACTATCAGCTATTATGTCTGATTATTACTGCCCTTCCTACTTTTCATAGGTGAACCGTGAAACATAGAAATAAATTACTCAAGACACATTAAATAAATTAAATGGATGAAATGAACCTTGAGAAAGATGTGATTATTACCTACGATGGTTCAAAACACACGAGGCATCTGGAATCCAGTTATGCATGTAACACACCTTACATTTATACCCATAGCATCAAATGGAAGCATTTGAAACCATATTTGCTCGCCATAAGATTAGAAAATCAAGTTTTCAAAAATTTTGTTTGAGTTACTATTCACAACAACTCTTAAATTTGGGCTAACTTTAAAAATCATAACTAATTATAGAAAAATTGAAACGTAGTGGTTCGAAGTTCTATTTGAAGACCTATTAATTTTCTACATAGAAAAAATGCTCATTAGTCTCATTACTTTATCATTTGAGTCCAATTTAAGCCAAAATGTTGTTGTTTATTTGGTTATTTTCAATTTTTTAGAATTTATGTCTAATTTTGAATAGGCATAATTTTTTGTACAAACTTCCAATTTTAACAAATTACCACTCATTTTAAAGTTTAAAAAAAGATCTAACAACCTTCCAAACTTCATCATCAAAATCCACTATTTTTCTAGATTCACATGGTGATCAAATTAGACCCTTATTAGGTTATTGTTATCCCTTATTATTCCATTTCTTGGAAATTCTTGCTTTTCTCAAATCATGTAACCATAACTGAAACATAATGGTATAATAACACATCTTAGCTAGCTTGCTTTACTATAGAGTCATTAGGTCATTCATACATAACGATTCACAACATACAAAATAAGTCTCAAGTATATAATTTATTATCACTCAAGGGAGTTTTCATGCCAACCCATTTCTTTTCCTTTGTCATTTGAATTTTTCAGCCCTAAATGGTATAATTTAAACATGGAAGGGGTGAAATTTTGGAAGAAATCTCAGTAGTAATGAACTACAAGAAAATGTCAACAATGCAATGCATGTCATGCTATATATATCAATGCATATCTCATGCATCATTATATTCCCTATACACATCTGATGCATATTATTTCATCATCATGCCATGGAAAGGGAGCATGCCATCATACTAATCTATTTCACAACTCAACTATGCATACTACTAGGGCATCAAATGCAAGGAGTTTCATCTATCATAACATATTTAGCTTAACCACCTCATGGCTAAACACATAAGAAATAACACACCAAGCAAGTTAATATTAAGTTATAGGTTCTTGCTACCTCTTTCAAGTTTTAACATTTGCTTCCCTTCCTTGCTCTTTACAGCTCTCCTCTTGGCAATGCCTAATGCTTATCAAGCATTCAAGAAGGCATTCTCAATCACAATCCAAATCAACACATTCATAATTATTCTCTCTCTAACTTCACATTAAGCTCGGTTTCTAATCTTTCTAAATTTAATCTCACATGCTATTCCCCTATAGTTTTGCATGTAGAATTCATTTCTAAACTCAAATTAAACAAAATACAATTTCTTCTTCCCCTTCAACTCAACTTGGCCGAACACTATAAGTTTTGAGGCAACAATTTTATTTTCAATTCTAATGCTTCCAAACTTACTTTCTCACTTTTACCCCACATAATTTTTCATTATAAACTTATTGGAAGTATCAAAATCATCAAGATCTACTCTAACTCAAACCAAACCCTAAGTCTGGCCAAAATTCACACAAGTTTGAGAAAGTTGGATTTCTTGCAAATTGAACATAAAACCACTTGATTCTAGCTCTTTACTACCTCTTAAGCTTTATTCTATCATCAATTTATCTTCCCTTGAACTTATAAATTTTGTGTAGCATCATACCCTAGGGTTTAAGCTTCCAAAATTCATCAAAACCCATTACCAAGCTCAACAACAACAAATGTAATGGAAACTACATCAAAAACCATAAATATACCTTATTTTGGAGTTTGATCTTGCTTGGTTGCTCTTGCTCTTTCTCTTCTCCTTCCTCCTCTTCAATTCTTTCTCTCCGTCTCCTTTCCCCTGTTGTCGAAACTTAGCCTAAATGGGGAGGTGAGGTATTTATAAAAATTTTGCTCAAATCCTAGCCCTTGATCTTATGTGTGTGTGACTTGATCTTGGTCGTACCTTTTTTATTCTTGCAACCTAACCCTCTTAAGTGTCTCCTTCATTCAATATAAATGCCACCTCATGGGACACATCATATGCCACTCATCGCATATATGAAGAAAACATAATATTTTATTATAAAATTCCATTCTTTGAAACTTAACCCTTAACAAAATGTATTATTCCACTCATATCCTCTCATCAAATTTCCTTAAAATAGGAAAGAAAATAGGGAGAAATTCGTGTATAACTATACCCTTGACTATTCCTCTCCTTATTTTACCATTTTACGTCATATCGGATACTTTTTTGCGGATCCTAACTTACCCAGTAATCCTAGGACATGTTCTGTCACCTTTTTTCAATCACAATTAATTTCACATGACATTGTATAACATGCCTAAAGAGGATTGTCTTCCTTGTTCTTCCCTAAAACAATTAATAATATTTATTTCAGAGTAAACTTAACCAAGTTCTTTCTATCAATTCACAACTCCGAGAATCTATCTCTAGGCACCAATATTACTTATTAATCATGAGAAATTTTTCTAACTTTTCTGAAGTCAAAAGTCAACCCATAAACAGTTTATTTTGACCTTCCCTAGATAGTGTATAAATAGGCTTTTAATTCAATTAAAGCCAACCTCTTCGCTTTCTGAAGACATAATTATTTTTAAAACTTGTGATAATTTCTCAAGTATTATTTTCTATTTTTCTCCAATTATTTGAGGCCTCCTCATATTTAAATAATTCAATATAATTTCTCCTAATATTCATAATTTTCCAAAACCCTGAGAATTTCATCAATTTTGCTCTAGGGGTATTGTTGTTATTTTAACACCATATGGGCCTCTAGACCTCATTTCCCATTTTTTTAGAATATTTTGAAACTTTTGGGCATCTTTCCAGTTCCAACCTGAAACTTTTTGAATTTACAATGAAGTCCCTCATCAAGTTTAACCTCCGGAATCCTCTTACTAAGGTTTCTAACATAACTTCTGGGCCCTTTATCACCTCAATTCCTCATATTTGACCCCCTAAGACTTTACTAGAGTCTCTATCTTCCTCTTTTCTCTATCCTAGAAAACTTTTATTTTGCGATCTAGTCCCTAAGAATCCCTTGTTCTTCTAGGGAACCTCTAGGACTCTTGCCAGAAGGGATCTAGTAGCCTTTCTGTCTCAAACTACTTCATTTACTTCAAAGCCCAAAATTTTCGGATGTTACAAGACCCATAATCATTATAGCCTATTGAAACTTGGATCAAACTCCGTACACATCCTTTTGTATCTCCGCCTTATGTTCTTGACTGAGTTGAGCTCGAACTCTCTCCGTTTCTTCTTATAATTGCTGGTTAAGCTCCTATTTAGATACCATGTCAGCAAAGGATAAACCGGTGCTTTTTCGTGAACCAGGGCCTGATGGAAGAGCATGGTGTTATCAAGATCAAGCTTTAAAGGAAGGTCAAGAGCCCAAACACATGGAAAGAAGTTCAACATTCTAAAAGATCCATTACAAGGCATTAGAGGCCTAATGATAAGAGAAGACCAAAGCTATGAAGGAGTCCCTGAATTGTCTAATAATAGAGCTAGAAGATTTGGAGCCCATTAATTTGGAGGAAGCACATTTTAGTGAGCCTAAAAAGAGTCTAAGAATGGTGATCACATTACCAAAAGCCCAACAAGATGATGTATAAGGCCATGTGAATTTGAAGAAGTCACTTAAAATACCATGTGACAAGCATGTACCTTGGATAAGGATCATAAGTGACATACAAGAACACTCAAGAAGGATCAAGAAGGCATCATTATGAATTAATTATGATTTAAATTCATTTTAGGAAGTTTTCTTTTCTTTATTTGCTTTGAATAAGGCCTTTTGGTCAAAGATTATTCTAGAAGATCATGTTCTGATGTAGTTTCCTATTTTCAAATAGCAGACTTGTTCTTGAAGTTTAAGTCATTTCTTTTATTTATATGTAATAAATGGTGCCACCTATAGTCAAACAATCATTAATGAGGCATCATCCCTAGCATCTATGTCTTAAGATGTTGATTCTAGAGTATTCTATGGTTGCCTATATATAGGCTACGTTTTTTGTAATTAAATTTCAAACTTAGATGTTTTGAATGATTAATAACATGATAATTTTATTTCTCTTTGTGTGAGCCTTGCTTACATCCTCGTATTCTAATGGGAATACTTGACAGTATCAAGGGAGTAATCAATCTTGTGATGTCTTCATGGCTAGGGTTGTAAGAGACAGGTTCTCTTAATATCCTACCTCGATCATCTATTCAGTTTCTTGTTGTTTGGGATTACAAGAGACTAGTTCTCTTGGGGTCTCATTCAATTCTATACTTGTTTTTAGCCGATCCATATGTCCACCCCTCATATCAAGTGGCATTAGAGCTAAGATTTGCTAGATTTCAAGTTCTATCCTTTTTGTGTTTTCATTTTTTTTCTTTCTTTGTTGCTTTCATTTTTCTTTCGTTCTGTTCACCTTATTCTATCTTCCTCATTTCTTTCTTATTTCCATCCCTTTTGTTTTTTTTCCTTTTTTTCATTTTCTTCCCACCTATTATTTGTGTTTGTTTGACTTGCTTTGTTCTTTTGATTAGCAAATAAAAAAAGAAAAAAAAGAAAAAAATTCGTGCATAAAAAAAAAAAGCTTTAGTTGTGTTGAGAAAGGCAAACAAAAGAGAAAAAAACTGCAGAATTGCTAAAAAATCACATATTCTTTTTTCTAAATAGAGCAATAAAAAACAATTGTAATGAAAAGAAAAGCATCCATTGTCTAATGGATAGGACAGAGGTCTTCTAAACCTTTGGTATAGGTTTAAATCCTATTGGACGCAAATTTAAAAAAAAAACAAAAGAAAAAAAAAAGGAAAGAGTTATAGGTTTGGAATATTGCAAGGTTGAAGGCAAGTTTCCTAATTTGAGAGTGCTTCTATTGCAAGCTACAAGTAATTTCCTAAATCTTTAAGCTTGGGTGGTAAGACTCTTACTTTCCTTTCTTTCTTGTTTCCTATTTTGAATTCCTTTGCTTTTCATACTACTTTCCTATTCTTTTTCTTCAAGTTTCCTTCTTTGTTTTTTTTTTTCCTATTCCTTTTCTTCCTTTTCATACTACTTGCCTAATTTGATTCTTTTCTTATAAGGTGCTCACCTTCCTAAAGTTCGCTCAAGGTAGTACTTTTTCAAGTACTTTGTTTCCTTTTTTTTTTATTTTCACAATCTTATTTTCATTCTTTACTTCCATCCTCCCTTCCCAACGTTTTTTTCCTATCCATTTTTTTCATCATATACTTCTTCTCTCCTCACTTTTTTTTCTTTACCTCCTTTCATTCCATCCTCATGCTTTCCTATCCTTCTTCTTTCATCTTTTATTTCTTTTCATATTTCACATTGTTGCTAACTCTTATAATTTCTAGCTGTGAAGGTTATCACTTTCTAACATTGTCTCTTGGTTTTTTTTATTGAATTTCAATCAAGAATACTATAGGAGACAAGCTTGAGTGGCAAAAGGCATGAGTGATTTATTTCAATATAAAAGCCAGATTTGATAGATACACAAGTGGCACCAAATTGATTGAGTGAAACACGCGATTAGAGTGGTGAGGTCCCTTATTTCTAATTTTTTCCTCTTTGCTTAAACTAACATTTCATATTAAAGATGAGCAGAAAGAATCCAATAATGAAAAATTCAACACAGATATCCAAGTATTCATATGATTTTCTTAAACTCAAGATGGAAATGGAAGAGTTGAAGGCATCCAAAGCTGATAGTAGTGATAAGCATGTGATTAGATTTGGTTTGTCATCTCAAAGAGTAGGAGCAAATACTCCAAAAATGACATAGCCATAACAGAACCAAAGATCAGGTATCCTACTTTTAAAGGTAACACCAATCTGGATAAGTATCGTGATTGGGAGATGAAGTTCGAGCAAATTTTCAGAATGAATGATTGGCTTGAAGAAAAGTAGGTAAAACTAGCTTCATTTCAGTTTTTTGACTATGCTACCACCATTTGATGGGAAGATTTGCAGCTTAAGAGGCGCCTTAAGGGCTAAGGTCCACCTCGTATGTGGTAGAAGCTAAAGAAACTCATGCGTAAGAAGTGTGTTCCCAGTTTCTACTATCGAGAGCTTAATAGAAAGTTGCAATTGTTTAGCCAAGACTTTATGATAGTAGAAGAGTATGTACATGAGCTTGATCTTCTTAAGATGCATGCTGGAGTACAAGAAGATAAAGAATCAAGCATGACTAGAATTATTAATAGTTTGAGACATGAAATTAGAGACAAAGTTGAGATGTATACTTTTGTTGATAAGGAAGAGTTGGTGCATAAAGCCATCAAAGTTGAGATGTTTGTTTAAGAGAAACACTCCAAATCCTTATCTTATAGCTGGACGGACTCTAAATCAACCTCCAAGTAGAAGGATTTTGTAACATCCTGTAAATTTTAACCCTGAAGATAAGAGAATTAAAATAGACCACGGTTTGGTTAGTGCAGAGGGGACATAGATCTCATAAGTTTTGAACTGAAACTTGGTAATGTCCAGACTAATATTTTTGAAATATCAGTTAAAAGAAGATTTGATTGAGAAGTCAGGTTAGAAATTCTCAAAAATTTCTGAAAAATCATGTAAAATAGAATAAAGGGTTAAGGAACATTATTTGAGGCCCCAGAGGAATTATGGAATGGAAAATAAATTGGTATAGAATTTTCTATATTTTTCAGGAATTTTTGTTACACTAAGTAATAGTAACCAATTAATTATTTAAAGTAACTAGAGGCCTCAATAATTCTGGGAAAACATGAGAAATTTTCTTGAAGGATTATAATAATTTATAAAATTTTCCTAACTTCAAATGATGAGGAAGTTAGCTTTAATAATATTTAAAGTGAAAATTACCACTAGTAAAATGCTGATTTCACTAGCAATGAAATTTAGAGAATTCCAGAATGAATTAAATTTTGAGAAAAATCATGAAACTTTCCTACACTAAGAGAAAGCTAATGGTGCACTGGGATGAATTTTCTGAGATAGTAAATTGGATAGGATATAGGAATTCATCCGCACTGCATCGGTACTCAATGTAACGATAGGATACCTGGGGAAGTGAAATTTTTTGAAAACTTTTTCAGCCCAAGTGGCCTATGTGTCAGCTAAATTGGCCCATTTTGGAGGAAAAATATTTGATAGAAAATGAAAAAAAATAAGTTTCTAGAAGGTGATTTATTATGGTGATTAAGGAAGTTAACCAAGATTAGACTAATTAATCTTGGTATGACATAAGCAAGTGACATCATCATCATGACATCATGTGGACATGTGACAAGATCACATTCAAGAAGCATAAGATTTATCCATATATTTCTAATTTATTTTTTATTATTCTTGGAAGAATTTTTAAGGGCTAAGATTAAACCACCTAACCCTTGCAATTTTGGTGAAAATTAAGGGCAAAGAATTAATGAAAAGCCTATAAATACCCCTTCCCACACATGAATTTTTGTCCAAGAGAGGAACCATGGGGGAAACCTTGTTTCACTTGAATTTAGAGAGAGAAAAAGCCCATTCTTGAGAGAGAAAGAGCACATAAGCTTAAAGATTTGTCAAGGTAAGCTTTTATCTTTCTTGCGGTTTGATGTGGGGTTGTTTTTATGGTATTTTTATGTGGTTTGGATGGCCATTTTCCTATGGGGAAATGCTGCCAAAATTTTCAAAAATGTGAAGAAAAAAAAGCCAAGGGACTAAAACATAGATTAAACACTTGAAAAGTATAGGAATTGATTGGTTATGATTGAGTTTTGGAAAGAAAATCCAACCCCTTAAATTTATGTATCAATTCAGCCAAGAAGAGAAATAGGGGTTAGGATTGGATTCAATTCAATTTAATACTTTTAATGTGTTTAAATGATGAAGTGTTGTAGGGAAACACCAATTAAGGAAGCTTAAAAGCATTAAAATTGAATATGAAAATTTTGAAAATAATTCCCCTATGTTTCGGCCAAATGAAGATTATTAGGCAGCAATTGGATTTTCATAAATCTAAGTTGATATTTGGATTCTACATGAAAAATTATGTAAAAATGGCCCAAGGGAATTAAAGAATCAAAGCTAGAAATAATAACCCAAAAATCAAGTAAAAAGAGATTAAGGGTTATCATGATGAATTAAATGATAATATGTGATGCCCTATTATGTTACCAATGGGTTTGGCATCAAAAGGGAAGGAGATTTGCTAAGGGGAGGAAATTAAAGGCAAGAGGATAAGCATTAAAAGAGGTAGCTAGCATTTATTTTTAATGTTACCTTACATTGTGTTTATTGCTATGTGTATGATATTTGCTATGCCATGATATGGATGAGATTATTATGTGATATTGTGTTTAACTCCATGCATGAAATATCTTGGCTTATGCCATGTTGAGTATGTTGAATGAGAAAGTATCTTGTTCCTTTCCATGGCATGTGCATCAAAGGTAAAGTATGTGATAGCTAGAAACATATAGCATGTGATACCGTGCTTGTGTGACACTTTAAATGTAATGATATGCTACTAAGATTCCTATAAATCTTACCCATATTCCAACAATTCCCTAAGTGCCACTACATCCAAATCAAAGGGCAAGGAGGTGATCAATGCTTGAAGAAATAATTGATGTTATGAAATGCATATGGCTTTGATCCTTTCTTGGATTATGTGGATGTTTGTAAATACTCTTTTGGATGATACTATGCCATAATATGATCCCATTATACACCAAAGTATGTTATTTTGTCCAACTTTATAGCTGAATGAATGGTATGTGGAGTTAAAGCTTAAGCATGAAGAAACAAAGCAATTAAGGGATAAAAGTCAACATTTTGAGGCTAAATGTTAACCAACAGGTTTCTGACCATTTGAGTGAGTTAGGTCATAAAATCTTAAAACCAAAGAGATCTTTTTTTTTTTCCTTTAAAATGAGTGATAGCATGCCTCAAACGGATATTTGTACAAGAAGTTATGTCATTCCAAAGTTAAGCAAAAATACTAAAAAATTAGAAAATGACTAAATAAATAGTAACTTTTGGTAATTAAACTGGGCTGAATCTAAAGGCAAATTAACCAATTCTTTTTTTTTTTCTCAAAACATAATTCAAAGAGCTTCCAATAGAATTTGAAATCACTCAATTTCAATTTTTCTAGAATTAATTATGAATTTTTAAAATTTGGCCAAATTACGGGTTGCTGTGAATAGTGTCAAACCCAAGTTCCTAAGCTACTTAAAACACCATGTAAAAACTAGTTTGATCTTAAGGTCTCAATAATAAAGTTCACTAAAAGACTCAGCCTTTTAACCACTACAAATAAACATAAGCAATTAAACCCATAATATAATTTGAGCATAAATATCCAAACTTGCAGCCTCAAAGTCTAACATAACATAAACCGTGGATAAAATTTGAAATAAAGCGCTAAAATCTATCCATTCAAAGAATTAACAAAATGATGATTTGATGTTCTAGGGTCATGGCAAATAGTAAAGAATCAAATTAATTCAGCATGTACTTGAGAAGTGTAAGCGCTACTAGCTCACTCCTTCGATACCTTCCCTTGCTCCCTATAAGGATTGTCCCCTGGAAAATGTTAAATAATTGGGGTGAGCACAAACGTCTCAGTAACCCAGAGTTCAACCATGTAGATACAACCATTACCCAAATATTTTCATATTAGCTAGGCAAACAGATATTGCAACAGCTTAAGTAATCATTAGCAAAATATGTAACTAATTTAATAATATACCATGATCATATGCAATGGATGCTTCCTCCCTTATTGCTCCGTCCAACCTTATTCCGCTGACTGGAACCATAGGCTTATACACGGTCTGGCCCACACACTGGACTGATCAAAGCTACTCCAGTACTTAGGATGTATCTGACCAAAGATACAAAACCCAAGCTTAGACTATGGCTCCCCTCCTTAAAAGAACCAGGAGGTGTCACTGTCCCACGTTCCCCCTCTACAAAGCGAGCCAGGTAAGTATTAAGGAATAGGGCCCTAAAAAGGCCAACCACTTTGCGCTAAGTGGAGGCAAACCACGTGGTCACAATTTGTCACATATATCAATATCACAAACTCCCAAGTCTAACCGCCTATGCATGTCATGAATATATAACAAATCTAGTATATGCAAGCATGCTTGAAAGAAAACGAATTACCATAAATTTTCACGAAAATAACCAATACGCACTCATGCTTAAAGGAAAATTCAAATAACAGAGGGTAATACAATTTTATTCTTTCATCTTTTTAGTCTTATCTATTTATTTGTACCAATTAAGTCGATAGAGTCAATACAAATTTAATTATGATGGATAAAGATTGCATACACATAGAAAAACCCCAAGTTACCTGGTATCCTCAAGATCATAACTAGTCAATCAGCAAATCCCAATCAATGAGGCTCTCAATCAGAGTCTACAAAAATCACACACATAGCAAACTATTAATTTATACTTTGAACTACAAACCAATTTATCTTGAATTACTCTAAAGGTATCCTAGAGCATTAAATTCTTATAAGTAAAATTTTATAAAAATATTATTATTAATTAATACTTGGGCAAATTTTTTTTTTAGCCTTAAAATTTTCCCAAATGACCCAAAATGATTAATTTCAGTTCACATGATTAAGATCATATAATCTATATATATTTATTTATTTATTTTGAAGTTATAACTCATAATAATATACACTCAGGCTAGCCATCTGGGAGGTTAAAATGATGTTTATTATATTTATGAGCTGATTGTAAACATCACATTTGCAAAACCCCAAATCTTTTACAGCTTCTAAATTTTTAAATCATAGTTTAAACTCATATCATATATTATATATATGTATAATATATGCGGGTGTGTGGGTTTAGGAGGAGGGATAACATTAAAATAATTTAATCCAGCGTACCACAATCCTAGAATCAAAATGTGACATTTGAATGCAAAGGGGATAGGAAAAATGCCGTAAGGTACTAGTGTCCAAAGGTAACATTAATATACAAGAATATTTTATTGTGTGTTTTAGTAGGACTTATGACATCTGACAAGGAAGGACAAGGTGTACATCAAGGGGAAAAAAAAGGTGACAAACGGAAGTGAAATTAGAGAAGGAATCAAATGGTAACCCATGTAAATATATAAAGTTACATACAAGGTTGATTCACAGTATAGCGTGATCTGGAAAAAGTTATATAATATATATAGATAGATAGATATATATATATATATCTAAAAGCTAGGATTACAATTGCAGAAAATTGAGAATTCAGAAGATCATTATACCTGAGATATATATAGCCACGTAAATTTCAAGAAAAGGAAAGGCAAAAAGAAAGGGAGCCAAGTAGCACTCTGCATAATAGGATGAAAGGGGAGTTAATGAGAGGGAAGAGAAAAAGAAAAGAAAGACCAGAGGAGGAGGAGAGGTACCTGATGGCAGAAAAACAAAAACTGAAAGAGAGCACCTTATGAAAAACTAGGTTTGGGCTACATATATATATAATTGATATATCTAATTATTTAGAATTTTAGGGAATCATTTAAAACATATATATAATGTAAATATATCTAAAAAAAACTTAAACCAGTATGATACGTATATATATTTATATTCCTACTAAAACTACTAGATAGTCAAGATTACCAAGTTGTTTGGGATATTTTGGATTTCTTCCGTTTCACTTTTTATTTTATTTTATATATATACTCTTAAGAAATTATTGTTATTTTCCTTTTTAATATAGTATGTATACTATATATGTATATTTGTGTTTATTTTACTTTATTTGATTCTCTTTTAAATATCTCATCTTCTCAGATTTATTATTATTATTATATATATTTTCCATGATTAAAGATTTAATCCAAACTTTCTATAATTAAGTACTTACAAACCCCAAATAAAATTTGGGATGTTACAAATAATAACGGAGAACAAGATTTTTCAAAGTTAAAGTTTTCAAACCTTTGGCCATTAAATATGATTCCATTTGCTTCTATTTGGTTGGTTATTTGGTAAAAAGTTAAGGTGTTACAGATTCCAAGACCAAGGATGCAGCAAGATTCATACCTAAAGCCAAGGATGAATCGAAACCTAAGGGTGATGGTGGTAAGAAACTTGACTTTAAAACTTCATAAAGTGCCACATTTAGGGTACTTATTGAACCCTTATACTCGTTTTTGAATAATATGCAGTCATAGGACATGCATGTATCTTTTCATATTCTAAACCCATCAGACACAAAATTTTCTTTGCCTCGTACATTCCTTTTGGAAGTGAATTCCCCTTTAAAAGAATATCATTCAACAATTCGAGCAATTCTGAAACAACCTTCCTAAATAAACCGATAAATTTAACCTTTTCATAGTAACCTTAAGAAATAACTTTTTATAACCAAATCATACTAAATACAAACACAAATTATATCACAATCATCTACACTAATTAATACAAACACAAATTATATCACAATCAACTTAACTTTTCCGTGATAGAAAAGAGTAGCACCCAATCATACATCCTATCATGGATAAAAAAACTTTTCTTAACTCATTCAAATACAATCTCTGTAAGAAATGATCAATCTCATTTAATATAGTTATGAAACAACATATAATATAGCTCATAGATCGAAATGTTAAGAATTAAATCTTACTTCATATTTTATAATAATAATTTCATAAACAAATCACATGCGATCCTAAGCCTCCGGCCAACTATCAGCATGCATACCACAACAGTACAAATCAAAGGACATAAAATATAATAATGCATAAATCAATTAAACACAGTTTATCAAAGGACATAAAATATAATAATGCATAAATTAATTAAACACTGTTTATCCTAAGGTGATAGTATACAGGAAACAACATAACTCATAAATTGAAGAAAAACTACAAGTTACTAATGTAGCTTTACTCCTCCTAAGCCTTCCCTGACATCCCTCCTCTAAACTTTTCATCTAAAAAATGTTAAACAACAGGAATGAGACAACATCTCAATAACTAAATTCCTACCTATCACACACACTAGTATGGCTAGCGAGATATTAGGTGAGATACACAGAGTTAATAACAATCAATTGACATTTATAATAACAGTCAATTGACATTTATCTAATAGTTACTCACAATAACTATATAGGTCAAATATATCTGTCAATCTCATGCAGCTAATAATTTCAAAAGAGATAACATACTTTTCATTTATTTAAAAGATATAATTATCAATGAAGATTCCATGTTATATGCAGTCCATGAACCCCAAATCCATCCTTATATCCTCCTTATTTCCACCGATTGGACCCATGGGCTAAGGTTTTTCCATTTGACTAGCTACTTTGACAAGCTTGCCACATGAGTAATACGGACAGGCCAAGGACCACAGAGTACTCGATAGACCATGGGTCCCCCCTCAAAGAACTAGTAGGGTGTCACGGTCCCTCAAAAAACTAGCAGGACAATAATAGTGGCCAACCATAGAGCTCCGTATAGAGGCCAATACCACATGACAAGTATATAAATCTCAATAACTCCAATCACCTCCTTGCCCCACCCAAGCTAGATGCATAGAGTTCACAATAACACATTTATATGGATAATCAACCAAATTCCAGAATAATACTTCATAGTCATAACCATTAATTTCTAACAATACAAACGATTTCAATCCTTTTCAAAATAGCATCCCACAAAATAGTTCATACAAAATATAATATACTTATATAAAAATTGGTTATAAAACCACTCAACAACTTCATACCAAAGCATGTAACAGATAGAAATTTAGTTACCTAGTCTCCTAGCTAACAATCAAGTACAGATGAGGCCCGTACTCGAAAATGTCACAACAGGATTTATATCTACAATTGGAATTAAAACATTATCTCTACAGCATTAGAGTAACTGCTCACAAATTTCTAGCCTTTAAAGCTCCCTTTAATACCTTCAATTATTAGTCAAAATTCTAACTTGAAAGGCTTTTTCTAAGGTTTGGGATAAGAATATATATATATATATATGTATATATATGATAATTAATATTCAATTCTCTTAACTTACATTATCTTTAAATTATATCATTTGAATCACTAAATTCATAACCTTGATAGAGAACTCTCAATTTATAGCTTATGTTCTATCTTCAAAGAATTTAGACAACAACCTCAATATGAGTTAATTTATTCTTACTATAGAAGTCTAATTATTAATCAAACCATTGAATTTAATGTCTTATTTGTCACAAGTCTACTCTCTAAATTTCAGGTTAATCCAACGGTGAATGAATTTAAAAACGCTAATTTACTATCTAGTATTCTATCTACCAAATATAAAAAAATAAATGAAAAACGTACCTAATAACTTGTAACTCAGAGTTGATCCGACCATTGAAATTGACGATCATGAAGTCCAAGACCAACCGACTAAATTGTAGCCTGATCCAACAGTTCACAAACTCATAAATAGCACTTTACTAAGACTATCTTAGTTTTGTACAAAAATTATTTAATTCATCTTTAACTCTCCCCTACTACCACCTATATATAGGCTCCTAGAGCTCCCTCTTCCCATCATTTAGTCGATGTGAGACTTCTCAACATTGTTATTTTATCCATTTTCTCATATATATACACACACACACATATATACCCACATACATAATATCAGAATTATTTTAATTGCTTATATATATATATTCAACCTTTTTTTTATTGGATCATAATAAATATCTACTTAAACCTGAGGGATAACAAAATCAGGATGTTACAAATTCCATGAAACTAGCATTAGTTTAACCATTTTTTACCTTTAAGTTCACTACGACATGGTTGTCAATCTTGTGTAATCATCTTTACATCTTGGGCACAAAGATGTCTCTGAATCACTACACAAGCTTCCACATGTGGGAGAAAACTGTGCAAAGGACTCAAACCTTATATCACGGAACATATGCAAAATTTTATCACTAAAGTCATTATTCACAACCTTCTTCTTTCCAGACAGAGTAGTCTTTCTAATTTCATCATGCCATATTCAATTTGTATACTTTAAATTTATCTCATCACAGATAAGATGCTTTCTTATATGAAGAATACTCCATCAACTATTATTTAAACATTTGACACAAGGATAATAATACAAGCCATCTCTTTTCTAGGGGCATTTCTCTGGAAAAACTCAAGAAACCTTTCAACCCCATCCTTATATTCTTTGCTAATTCTCCTAGCCTTCATCTAACTATGATCCTTTCTTTTATAGAGTCAATGAGCATAGTTGTCAAGCTAAATTCTAACTGCTTAATTCAAATATTCAAATAAATAAAATAATTAAGTGTTAGTTAACAAATTAAAATTGATTAACACTTAATTACAAATTAAAAGGAATGTCTTTTTTATTTTATAAAATTTTGACGGAATTTTCCCTTAAATATAACGAATCCCAAATTATTTAAATAATGGATAAATCAATCAAGCAACTAACCAATAATATGAGAAACAAATAAAAGACAAATTTGAACAACTATAACTAACAAAATAAAAACAACAATCTTGAACCAATTCAATAAATAAATATTCCTAAAGCTAAAACTTTTGAATTTAAAATGGGAACACAAATGATATATATTTACCATGAAATTTTACACAATACTTTATTATCAATCAAAGTTTATAATAGAATTAAAAAATTGGCCAAAATGCTTAGCAGACTTTTCATTGGCAAATATCAAAGTTTATCACAAAAATTTGAACTAAAATATCAAAAAATTATTAAAAAATTATAAACTCAAAAATTAATCAACTTTAAAGCTTTACACATGTTTCTAATGTTGTGTATAGGAAGTAATTGCAGTTTTCTAATTCCAAATGTCAACAACCAACCCCCAAGCATATAAAATACTCAAAATAAATAATGCAAAACGTCCAAAATGTAAAACCAATCAACACATTTGATATATAATAAATTTATATCATCAAACATCCAAGACAATAAGAAAAAAGGAAGAGAATGAATGAAGAGGAAACTCACACAGTAGAAGATGAGTAAAACATGAGAAGAGGTGAGTATGATCGGCGAAAGACAGCTGCAAGCAAAAAGGCAGCTATTGGAGGGCTAAAAATGATAGTAAAAGGTGAGGATTTGCTAGAAAATGCAGTTTGGGTGATGGGGCAGACCAGAAGACCACAATGCTGTGAAACTCTGAAAACGAAAAACACACAAGATAAGGTTTATTTTAAAACTTTTCATGGCAGTTATTAATATAACCACTGTGAAAAGTTAAGCGTCACACGCTATAATTATAAAAATGTTACCGCCTTTTTTTCCCAATGTTTTTCTTTTTAACCACCATAAAATGGCATCATTATATGTGTTTTTTGTAGTAGTGTTTTAAGTTGTATTTGCTTGAGACAATTTAGTTCTAAATTGTCACTATTTTTATTATTTGATTGGATGGATATTTAGATTTATTTTATGCTTGACACTTGCTAGATTTTATGTTTATGAACCTTTGCATATATTGTTAATTGAATTTATAATTGAGTTCTCATTATATGTTTGATTATCAATATGGTTTGAATTGCAACTTTTGCTTCTTCTACCTCTTAATTATTTAATTGAATTGGTAAATTGCATAGTTGTTTAACTGGATGATTTTAAACATAATTTCTAGAATTAATTTGAATAAATGGTTACTAGTTTTAATGGTTTAATTAACTAGGCTTATACCGTTATGAGTTCTCTAATGGTTCAAGTGTTTTTGAACATGTGATTTTTTTATGTTTTAAGTAGGTAATTAAACTTATTAATTCTACTCTTTTATCACTTTCCTTTGGTCTAGTAAATTGATTTGGGCTATGAAAGTTAACTCTGTGTGAATCCTGAGTTGCCCCCTTACCATACCTAAAGAGAACCTCTCATTTTTGTTTTCTTATTTTTGTTTTCTTTTCACTTCATTTTCTTTATTTGTCATTTTAATTTTTCCTTTATAAGGAATCCCCCAAATTACATTTGCATTCATCTAGTTTAGTTTTACTTTCATATACATCTTTGGGCATTTGCATATTGCGTATGTTTATTGCATTTAGAAATAGTGTTTTGCATTTTAGTTTAGGCCCATTTTTCATCATCTAGATTCATACATAAAGAAAGCCCTAAAATTGCTCCTTGGAAGAATGACCTAGATTGTTACTATATTGCAGTTGTAATTGGTTCTAGTTTAATTGAGTGCTTTAACAATAAAAGCATCATCAATTTTAGTGCCATTGCTAGGGAGCAATGATTTTTTGAGTTCTAGGTAATCTCCCCTATTTTCTCTACATTTTCTTTGCTCTTTGTTGCTTACATTTTCTCTTTTTGGTTGATTTTGCTGGAATATCCTGTTTTGAAATTTAACTTTTTGCTGACTAGATTTTTGTGAGATTCGATCTCTTGAAGTTTTTGGATGTGTTGATCAATTTTGATGTCTTTTGTGTCATCGTGAGACCCCATGTCATCACCTCATCCGCATTGTCACCACATCATAAATTGTTTCAATTTGTGAAGGAGTGGTGGTTCAAACCCTTAACCGGTCACGTCTTTGCTTGTTGAGCTGAAAAGCACTGATGAGCTTTCAATGCAAAATTATATATATACACATAATATTTTGGATAAAAAAAACAAATATATAAATTTATTTTTATATATATAATTTAATATATTATTATATATTTCAATTTAATTTTGGTATTTTAGTAAAAATTTATTATTAATTAATATTTTTATTCAAAAATTTAATAAAATGGATATATTGTATTTTTATTTTTATTTATATATTATTAAAAAATTATCATATATTATTATTTAATTTTAACAACTCTTTTTTGTTGATTTTTTTCTTCCTTGAGAGATGAACTGAAGTCTAAGTCATGAAGCTTAAAAGGAAGTTTGCTCGAATTACTTCTTCATATTAGGATTTACTTGCTTCTTTTTAGAACTTGTGATTTTTAATCACTTAAGCTGAGTTTGTGTGCTTCTTTATAAATTTTAAATCAGGATTTTTGATTACTATGTACCCAGGTGTCTAATGCTCTTTGTTTTAGAGTAGATTCAATTGTGATTTTTGATTTATTCAAAACAGACTTTGTGACTAAGTTGATTAATACATAATGGATACTGTTTAGCATTCATCTAGGAGTTCTAAGTACATTTCATTCTCTTAAACTCTGAAGGCATGCATAATCTGATTCTTAAAACTAAGACAAATTCGATTTGTGATAGGCAATGAAGGGTAGGTGAATCTCTAAAGGAAGTCTTTCAAACTTGATTACTTTCACTCTTGTCAATTTGCTTTCAGTCATCTCTTACCTACTCTTCGAGAAATTCCAAATATATGATTTGAATAAGACAATTTGCCTTCATTTTAACTTGTTAAAACACTCTACTTACTCATTTCCAAGGAACCTTAGCTCCTCAAGAGATCAACCTAGAACTTGCTCCGATTTACTACCTTTTTTCTACCACGTGGAAATTTGATAAGCTCCTACGAGAGAGTTCATCACTGAGGCTCCAATAAAATTCACAAAAATGTGCATCTCATGAGCAGGAGTAACATGTCAGACCAAAGAATGCAAGGGATGTGGAATAAAGGACCTCAGAGGTCGAAATACTGCTTTCTTTATGAAATTAGCACACACAATCTTTGGAAGAGCCTTATCCCATGATGGAATGACATGGAGCTAAGGCTCATATAGAGGCGAAGGGATGGTCAGCGAGTCAGATTTTGGTCTGACCATTGGATTGGGGATCTCGGACTTGGCATTCAGGCTACTAAGTGATGAAGAGCTATGGAGAACCATACACTGCTCTGTCATTGATGAAGACAACCTACCCTATGACATACTAAGCCAAATAGCTAATATAAAGCCACCTGCCCCCCGGGGGGCACAGCAAAAATGGAGTTTGACTGATAAGAAGGAATTCACTGTTGACTCAGTTTACCGCTCTATCATGGAAGCAGAATGGAATGACACAAACTCAGATCTTGCTTGGAAATGGTCAGGAGCACAAAAAGTTAGTACTTTTCTATGGCTAGCTTTGAACAACAAGCTGGTCACAAATGCTGTAAGATTGAAACGCAATATGGCGCCTAGTGACAGATGTGAAATATGCAAAGATAGAGTGGAAGATCTAAGCCATGTACTCAGAGCCTGCAAGCTAGATTCTTCTTGTTGGGATCTCATCATCCCTCCTGAACATCAACACTATTTTCATTGCTGCCCTTTTGATGTATGGCAAGTAAAATTGAAGAACAACAAAAAGAACTCCTCTTGGTGCCCATCATGTGGTTAACGAAATTCTAACAATGAGTGGTTATACACCATTCAAGCCCAAGAGCTTGAAACCATACGTCTTTTTTAATCTGATGTTGCTTTGTTTTTTATCTACTGCTAGCTTGTAGCTTTCATGCATATTTTGAACAAAATTTCCTTTTCACTCAAAAAGCAAATCGCTTAATTACTTGTGGAAGTACATGCATCTTGGATCTCTCAATTGTGATATGGCTGGAGTCCTACTACGCATGGTGATCTAGAGGAACTGGGAGAAGCTATAGGCATTATTGTGGGTCAGTCTACCCTGTGATAGGAATCGAAGTCCATGTAGTTTAGGGTATTATATTGTTGACTGAGTTTTTATTTAGTTTCATTATTTTGCAAAAACAAATCTTGTTTTAAAATGACCTTTATTATGATTTTCGTTTATTAAAAAATATTGTTTCAAGAAAGTATTTTTGGTTTAAGGAAAACTTTTGTTAGGACCTACAGTGATGATTTAATAATATTTATCATTATTTTTATATATTTACACACTTAATTTTGGACTCTCGGCATTTGTTTAGACTTAATTGAATTTAATTGTTATCTTTCGTTTATTTAAAAAAATATTGTTCCAAGAAAGTATTTTTGGTTTAAGGAAAACTTAACTTTTGTTAGGACCTACGGTGATGATTTAATAATATTTCTCATTATTTTTATATATTTACACACTTAATTTTGGACTTTCGGCATTTGTTTAGACTTAATTGAATTTAATTGTTATCTAATTGTGTTGATGGACAAGATGGGTAGATTGGGAATGTTGGTTATCCATATATTTTTAATGAATTTAATTCGTAATAATTTTAATTCCCTATATTATTTGCCAGCACTTGATTCTAGTTTGTACATGAGTCCATTGGTTAGCGCTCAGTGCACAAGGCGATTCAGTATCGCCCAAGGCGAACCCAGAATAATATTTTTAAAAAAACAAGGATTCCCAAAATACGTTTTCCTTTCTTTTGCCCGCCCTAAAATATGTTTTCCATTGTATTAATTTAAAAAAAATTGATTATAGAAGGAAACGAAACATTGGAACAGTATTCACGATATCTTGGTCAATGTTTTAAATATCGATGGTGACTAATTAACTTCAGTAATGATATAATCTAAAAATATGCAAAAGACGTTTATAAAAAAAATGCAAAGGCCAATAATTTTTTATTTTCCAAAAAAAATGATAAAGATAGCTTTTTGAATTGGCATTTGCAACTGGTGGGACGCCTTGTATCTCTCACAGTGTATCAATTGACGAACCAATTCTCACTCGGAAAAAAAAAAATTGACGAATAACCAATTATCCACGGTGACTTAATATCACTCATAGAAATTTAATTGAAAAAAATGAGAGGTTAGAAAAGCATTTATTGTTGAGATTTCCTTTCAAAATAATAAATATGAAAGATTCATCAACTCGAATAAAAACTTAGTAAATAAGATGGGGAATCAATGGTTATGGTATGGAATAGGATTGGGCAGCCACGGTTTTTCATTATGGAAACATTTATGTGAAATATAATTTTCTATGTGATGATGAATATTAGTTACAAGCAAGGGTGTGGCAACTTTGGAGTGGATTCGGAGGATTCTTATTAGAATTCATCGATATGTCTTATTGATTCAAGGTAAGGTAGTCAAATCCAATGCGCAGTTTCGTCTTTTTAAACGAATGCCAACATGTTCCGAGAGGTTTTCCAGCTGTGCACTGCATTGTAAATGTAGTTTTATATATTAAATAATGAGATGAACACTATCTGTGAAGAAGCACCCAATACTTGAAAGTTTTTTTTTTTTGCTCTTATATCCTTAAAAGTTTTATCGGACTGCTATAAGACCAGCTATGATGTATGGTAGTGAATGTTGCAAAGTCGGAGTAGCAGAAATGAGGATGTTGAGATGGATGTGTGGTCATACAAGAAAAGATAGGATTCGAAATGAAAAGATCAGGACAAGAGTTAGTGTGGCACCTATCCAAGAGAAAATGGTTGAAAATCGCTTAAGATGATTTGGACATGTGCAGAGAAGGCCTTTGGAGGCCCCGGTGAGGAGGGTGGATCAAACAAGATGAAGTCCCATAAAAAGAGGCAGGGAAGACCGAGACCGAGAAGAACGTTGAATGAGGTCATTGAAAGAGACCTCCTAGTCAATAACATATCTAAGGATTGGGTTGTTGACAGAGCACGATGGCGTCGTGTGATTCATGTAGCCGACCCCACCTAGTGGGATAAGGCTTGTTGTTGTTGTTGTATATCCTTAAAAGTTTTATTTCATAATATTTCTATCCTAAACTATTATCCACCATTAAATTTGACCGTTAAAAACAACAGTCAAACCACATAATATAACAATCAAAGTTAATGACAGCTAGGGTATTCTATTAAAATAAATTTTTAGGACATGTAAAAGTCAAAGAAACTTTTTCTAGGTGTCGGATGCTCCTTTATGGATACTTCCGAAATATTTAAGCACCTTATCTCTTAAATTATTTGGAAAGTTACATTGAACTGTAATATTTCCTTCCGTAGCTGGCTAGTTTTTGTATATAAACAAATTATTTTTTTCATATTGAACCAGTCATAGAGTCCTGAGATTTCGACCCTTAGCCAAATTCAAAACCAGTTTCATCAAGCCACTAAAGAGATGAAGGTTGAGTTGGTGTCCAAACAAATCATAAAGCCATCTTCCCCAACACCCCAAAACCTGGGAATTTACAAACTCTCTTTTATTGATCAGATTACTCCTATATTTCACACTCGAATGCTGTTTTTCTATCCCAATATTGAAAATAAGTTTGCTAACGATGGGATTGAGAGGCTAAAGACATCGTTATCAGTGACTCTAACCCACTTCTGTCCACTGGCAGGTAGAGTCAAAGATAACAAAGTAATTGAATGTAACGATAAAGGTGTCGAGTTTTGCGAGACTCGTGTCCGTGTCCATGGCTTCCTTTCCGAAATCCTTAAACAACCCGATCCTGACATTGTACACCAGTTTGTGCCCGTCAATGATGCCCATTTAGGAAGTGGGTTTTTAATGAAAGTTCAGGTGCATCTGTTTGATTGTGGAGGTTTGGCTGTTGGTGTGTCCTGCCTTTTCTCACAGGATTGCTGATGCTTCAACAATTGGTTCGTTCATTAAGGCATGGTCCTGTACAGCTATTGGGTGCATGGCTGAGTCAATGCTTCCTAAGTACGTTATGGAATCTCATTTCCCTTCCATGGAGTTTTCAAATGATCTACCACCTTTAGAGTTAAAAACCTCCAATTGCATCACAAGAAGGTACTCTACAAGCAACTTTTCTTTATAGTTTTTTCTTAACTTACCCTTGAGGTTTTGTTGAAAAAGTTCATATCTTGAATTAGAAAATTTGAACCCCCGAGAATTATAATTTGTTCGGTTTTGACATGGCCAAGAAATATAACTTTAGTATTAGATTAACTATGTAGTAAATACTCCTCCAGTCTT
The DNA here is from genome assembly GCF_004799145.2 of Neltuma alba. Lineage (NCBI taxonomy): Eukaryota > Viridiplantae > Streptophyta > Magnoliopsida > Fabales > Fabaceae > Neltuma > Neltuma alba. Next base: position 23,925 of record NW_021632613.1, read on the forward strand.
AAATATAAGACCCATTTTGTAGTGTAATTTACACTTTAACATGAGTCTTATATTTAGGACTGGAGGAGTATAATTTACATGTGTGCAAATGTATTTGTCAAGTAAAATTTGGGTTTGATCTTTATGTCAACTAACTACTCCCTCTAATCCTAAATGTAAAAGTTAACAGATGAATTTGTTTTTATCATAAATATAAAATTTCATTCCACTTTATTTTTTAAAATTTATAATTTTTTAATAAACTTAATTCCTTGTTGATTGCATAAATCCAGGAGGTTTTTCATCAATGAAGTAGTTTCCAATACGAATAATTGAAAAGAAACTACTTTAAGAAAACCAACTCATATATATTATAAATAACTAACCTAGTCATTTTTTTCATTTTCTAAATTAATTATCTAGCTTTTATATTTAGGATCCAAATGAGTAATAATTTAAAGATAAAATGATAGAAGTACATACTTTTGAGCATAGGATTTCCGAAAAAGGTTTCATTAGAGATAACTAAAAAAAAAACTACCTTCACAACTATTTATCTTTCTCTACTCAATTGATAAGTTCAGGATGTCTAAGCAAACCAAAAAAAAAAAAACATTTCTAACTGAGAAAATTGAACTGGGTGTAGATTCGTGTTTGAATCCTCCGAGATTACAAAACTGAAGGCCAAATCTTCAAGCAAACTGGTGGAGCAACCAACTCGGGTGGAGGCCATATTAGCACTAATATGGAAATGTGCTACAATGGCATCAAGAACGAACCTAGGAATAACCAAAAGACCCTCCAAGGTAGGCCAAGTAATAAATATTCGTAAAAGGACAAACCCACCTTTGCCTGAGACCTCTCTGGGAAATTGCTTGAGTAACTTCGTAGCAGAGATGGAAGAGAGCAGGGTAGTACAGATATGGACTTACAGACATTGGTGGTTCACTTAAGGAAAGCTCTTGAACTATTTTCAAAGGAACGTGCTCCAAAACTTGAAGATAAAATAATGCTTCCTCAATATTAAGTGAGGGATTGAAGGATATAGATTTGGCATACAAAGAGGACATAGATTTCTATATGTGCACGAGTTGGTGTCATTTTGAGTTTTATGAAGCAGATTTTGGGTGGGGAAAGCCCAAGTGGGCGAGTATTCCTTCTTTGAAGATAAACAATTCTATTATTCTAATGGATACGAGTGATGGAAAAGGAATAGAAGGATGGGTAACTTTGACTGAACAAGATATGAAGTTGATGGAGAGTAACCATGAATTGCTCGAATTTGCGTCTTTGAACCCAACTATCATATAGAAAAAGTAACATACATTTTTACTCATCTAATTTTACATGAAGTTTCATTGATCCATTTATTATATACTGTATCTTTCCAGTCTTTTAATCATAATATTATTAGTCTCAAATGATAATTTTTTTGTGCTAATCATTATCTCATTAGAAAATTAAACTTAATGTTATAGCATTTGAGAATATTTTGTCGACATTTAAACTTTCAATGTCATAATTTGTTTTGTTAATAATGTTGGTCAACATATTTCTCGATATTAGTCAATATTAATAAACTAAGCAAACAATGTATAGTTAGAGACTAGTGATATAAACGTAACTACAAGGCCTTGCATAAGAAACTATACTTCTAATTTTTCCATCGCAAACGTTAACAAAGGAAAAACTAAATTCAATTTAATAAAAATATTAGTAGAGGATTTGGCACACTTCCTATAAAGTGCGCAAGGCCTTTTAGTTAATCCATGCAAAAGCCATATATACTCATAGTCATTTCTTTTCTCGTCTTATTTATCCGGGTCTTCTAATTTGTTTTTAAAAAAACAATAAATCAACTAAATGACTACAATAAAGTAAATTAATGGCCAAAGACCAAAACTATACCAAATTAGCAATAACAGTAAGCAATATGTCCCTTTTTATCGTCTTTTTTATGTAAATATTTATTAATCTATAGCCATAGTTATTAATCTCTTCGGTATAGCCACATAGGTACTTCACTTTCCTTAAAATAAAAAAAAAGGCAACCCCCCCCCCCCCGGGGGGTCGGTTTTTTGAGGATTTTTTTGGGGGCGGGGGGGGGGGGGGGGAGAAACCCCACGCCAATGTTCGGGTACCAAGCACTGCATTGCTGAAGTAACATAGAACGCTTTGATATTAAGATTATAAGTAAGAAAAACACTAACACAACTACAAAAAATTGTAACTAGTATGCTAATCTATCTTTAAAACTAATTTAAAAAAGCAGTTGTAATTTTGTAATTAATTTAAAAAGTTACTAGCCAATCTATATCGATTTCAAGTCTAACTAACGTGGACCGTCATAGGAGTATTCTACCGTGATTAGCTTAAAATATAATGTAGAAAGATTATTTTGAATTTAAAAAAATGAAGGTAAATTTATTTAGGCTCTTTACGCCCAGCGTTAAATAGTAATCAACATAAACAAGCCTTCAAAAATTTCTAAATAACGCCAACTTTTCACTTCGTGCCTCCTCATCACTTCATTTGCTCAGATAAAGACATGTTCACACTAACGATTCTTGTCACCAACACTAATTAGAAATAAATTTTGTTGCTAAAATTAGCAACAAAATTTAATGACGAAAAAATTTTATTACTAAATTAGCGATAGATTAGTGATATAACTTTATTCTATTACTAAATTCTATTACTTCCGTTACTAATTTTCGGGACTAGTCCATCACTAACTCCCAACACAAAATATTTTGTGACAGAATCAGTGACGGAGAAATTCTATCACTCATTTTTGTTGCTCTTTCATCACTAATCCATTACAAAAAAAATGACAATATAAAAATAGAACAATTATTTTTTAATATTTATTATTAAAATAAAAATGTGATATGTAATAATTTTTCAAAAACATGTTATATAAATAAAAAAATATAATATACTTATTGTTTTATTAAATATTAGAATAAAAATATTAATAATTAGTTATACTTTAATAACATACAAAAAAATAAATTGAAATAAATAATTAATACATTGACTTATGTAATATTATTATATACATTTGTATTTGTCATCAGAAATATTATATATTTATTTATTTTTGCATAAAAATTTGTAGGTGTTTTACAACTCAATTGGCAAAAGTGCCTTCAAAATGCATGCAAGATGTCTTGGGTTCAAATCACCACTCCTTCACAAAATTTGCTTAATTTGTGACGTGGCGATGACATGGACAAATGATGATGTAGCAGCTCATAATAATGGATATGTGGCGATGACGTGGACGAGAAAATGACATGGCGGAATGGGAGAGAGAGGAGGTGGCAAGGTGGCAGTTGGTGATGAGGTGGTGATTGTCACATGGTATTTTAAATTTACATAACAAAAAAATTTAGCAAACAATGAGTGACGAAAATTCCATCACTAATTTGCGACAGAATTTTCATTACAAATCCGTCATTATTTTGTGAAAGAATTTTTTTCAGATATCTATCACTAATTGGTAACGAATTACTGACAAAAAATTTCCATCACCAATTTTCATCACTAATCCGTTAGTAATCTGTCACCAATTAATTTTGAATTCTATCACTAAATAATTAGTGACAGTGAAATTAGCGACCAAAAAAATTCCATTGCTAATTAAATTTTGTCATTATTTTTGATTAGTGACAGAAATTTTGTCACTCAATTTCATCACTAATTTACTCTTTGTTGGTAATGTCTACTTGCTTTAATCTTGTTCTTTACTCCAATCTTGCCCTTTATGGCATATTGTTGAAATACCATCTTAAATATTGAAAAACTGATTCTGATTCTGCATGGACATTTTATTTTTAAATTTTTAATTATTGATTGTGATATGAAATATTGAAAATTTGATGATTTTGAATGACTGTTGCAAATTGGTTTCATCATAAGATGAGTATTAAAAATGCCAATTAGTAAATGTTGTTGGATTGCATTTTAGTTTAATTCTTGGGAGGCACCATTTACTACGTAAAAGACACGAAAATTATTGCATAAACTTTAAAGTATCCTACTTATATAATTAAATCAAAAATTGATCTTCATAAAAACATCATTGACGAAGAACGCCTTATTTAAAGAAACGATATGTACATATAGAAAAAAAAAATTTACTCCTAAATTATGGGGTTTGGATGAGCTTTTTCAAAGTAATTTTATAGATTTCTAGGTAAGTATGTGGAAAGAGTTTTGACTCGATTTAAGTGCTTACATGGTATGCCAAACACCCCTTAAATATGACATTAATCAAGACTTTTCACTAAGCTTATTAATTCTCCTTTCTTTTTTTCTTTTTTGTTATGCACAAATATCCTCCTATTTAATGCAATCCTGATTGAAGTACCGTCAGATATTAAATTTGGACACATCTCCCATCAGGGATATGAATCTCAGTTCACTATGTTATAGGAGAATAACCTATTCTACTAAACTCAATGACCATTGATAGTTTAAATCTTAAATATGTGAATTATCATTCCCTGTGCCTGAAGTTTCTTGCAAGAAATCTTGAATTTGGGCTTCCTACTTAGACTACACCTATGGAACAATTTTGCGAGCATCACATTCTCAACCCGTCAGCTCATTACAGCATGAAGTTCGGCCCAATCAATGAAGACTCAGGCCCAAGTTTCTCCTTCCATGTGTTCATAATTGCCGTGGGCCTGTAATCCATTGAAATATACTCCAATTAGATTCTTTTAAGATAAAACGCCTCCCTCTTGCCATTGGACTCCCTTGTGCTAAATCCACCTCTTGGGTTGGGCATTTTTAAGTCCTTCTCGGCCTTTTAGGTTTGCACCATAATCAAATACTATTTCCGGAATTTATAGTTTACAAACAAGATCTTATAATTAAAATTAGAGGTAATGATATTTAAATGTCTTCGAACAACATTAATTATAATTAAGGACAACAAATTTTGGTAATTAGAAGGAAACGATATCCTTGATTGAAATTAAAAAATTTTGAGCCGATAAAAATACCCTCCACTGGACGTTTTCATCACTGATTTTTCCCTTTTTTTCACACAAAGAATACAATTTAGATGGAATAATAATTCTTGATGGTTAAAACACAAGTTTAAAGTTGAGAATATTAATAAAAAAAATTTTAGTATAACAATGATATTATTTTTATAATTCATCTGATAATAACAAGTTTGAATGTAAAATGACTAAAGTAGAGATTAATAACATGTTACACATTAACATTGTTATCAATATATAACTATTAACGACTGTCAAATGGTAACAATGTTGTTATAGCTATTAACAAAATACTAGCATTGCCACAACGCCATCTAATTTTCACATCATCATATGAACATAGTATCAATATCAACACTTACATTGGAAATACCAATATTCTTATGACCAATAACCAAAAACTAGCATGGCCATGACAACAAATATTTTTGCAATACAAACAAAATATTCTTCATTGCTAGTATAACAACTCTCAACAAAATATTCTTCTTCATCACTATTATCCTTACCTTCATAATAATACTCTTCACTATCATTTGCAAAAACAAAATCTACTAAAATTTATGTTTTGATTATGATAAATTCATTTTCTAGATTTATAATTTCTGGCAAAACCAAAACTATGGTGTAGGAATCTTCGTTGATTAGTTTTTCCTATTATGTATTTGAGAATTAATCTTCTCGAATATATATTTGAGAAGTTTTCTATGTTTTGTTAAACTTTTTTTTTTTGAATAGCTTTCTCTAATACATGGCCGAGAATTGGACTTTTTGAATACGTATTCAAGAAACTTGCTTCATTTTACAACATCTTATCAGAAGAACTCACAAATCCTTAAATAGTTTTCTCAAATATATATTCAAGAATTGGTTTTCTCAAATATATATTCAAGAATTGGTTTTGTCGAATGCATATTCAAAAATTAGTATTTTCAAATACATATTCAAGAAGCTTTCTATTTTTTGTTAAACTACTCTGAACAATTTTCTTAAATACATATTCAAGAAACTCTTTCTATCAACTAAAGATTTCTTACCAAAACATCCATATAATGTGTTTACAAGGACTTTATAGAAAATATGCTCAAGAATTTAAATTTAAAGTTTTGGGGACAAAAGAACTTTCTCAATAATACATTCAAGAAAATAACATTTCCTTAAATATCTCATCCCATAAAATTTCTCAAATACATCTTTAAGAAAGCTATCTCTCGAAGAACATATCAAATATTCTCTAACCTTTTTGAAGATGAACTTATTTAATTTCATTTTACTTCTCATTTACAATTGTTATATAACTATCTCACACTTCTTTCTTTGAGTATCTCAAGCTCACAAATAATACAAGCAAAGACGTTTCAAAAGATGATTGAAGGTTAAAAGTTTTAATGGAAAAATGACATTGAAAAAGCAAAGGACTCTAACAGCATTAAATGCTAACGCAATCTTCACAAGCCACTAACGTCTCCAACTACTTCTACAATGGTAACTTCATCTCAAGTCTAACGAATAGTTAATGAAGCTCAACTATAAAAACTATAAATAGACGAAGCATTCAATGAAACAACAGGAGAAGGAAACGAACAATTACGGTCTCAAATCTACTGCTTATTACTCTATTTCATTAAGTTCATCAATTGTGCTTCAGTGTTCATTTATTATTCTGTGAGACAGATAGATTTAAACATTCAATACTCATCTATAAGTTGCTCAAGGTTGTGGGAATCTTGAGTGGGTTGTAACCTTGTGGGAACTAAGAGGGAGCAATTGAGAGTCATCAATTGCTATACTATGGTGCCAAGAGCTTGTTACAAATCTTGAGTTATAACGAAACATTCATAGGCTCTGAAACTGGACGTAGTCAAGTAGTTGAAACCAAACTAGTATAAACTATTGTGTGCTTTTTTGACTCCCTTCTTCCTCTTTTGGTGATATTCTTAGTGCTCAATCTCTTTTCTTGTTGATTTAAAGTTAGAAATCTTATTACACCCAATTCACCCTCTTCTTCTTGGGTGTACTGCCATACTAACAAACTCCTCACCGTAGTCATCATAATAACACTCTTCACCTTCCTCATCCTCAGTTTTCCCAGGCTCACGGTGATTACAAAACCACAAGCCTCCTCTGTGACCAAGGGTACCCACTTGTCAAGGACCATGATGGTTGGCTCAGAATGTGGTTCGACCCCTATATTCTCCTTCCTCCCTTCACCTCGCTCTTCGCTCAGCGCATGACGCTTCACTTTGAACCACATCTTGAAGGTTGTTTTAATGCCCATGGGGTTCGAACTCGGGTCCCTCAATTTGGTTCAACACGATCGCTTCTTTATCTTGACCCTCATCTCAAGTGAGTCGATGTTTTGCAATCGAGTATCGTCTTCAACTTCTGAGGCATATTGTGACTGTAACATGCTTTGGCCTACAAGGCACCATTGGTGGATTCGCTTGAAGAGGTTGTATATGTGGAGGGTGAAACTCTGTTTGGAGCACCCTATGATTTCCAATATGGTCTTGCTGCGAAAGGTCATTTGTCTCATGTGGGTTTTGTAACATCCTAAATATATCTTAATATAAAAAGAAATTATTATTATTTCACAAAATAAAATAAACTAATAATATTTTATTATTATAAAATAATAATTTTTTAAAAAAAAAAGACCCAGCTTTTCCACTGATGGAAAAAAGCTAGAGGTAATTTAAGAAGAAGGAAGAAAATGGGGGTGGTGCATTTAAGAAGAAGAAGAAAATGGGGGAGGTAAGTAAATGAAGAAGGAAAAATGGGATGAGATGGTTGAGGGGGATGGATAATAAAAGGAGGAGTGTTATGCAAAGAAGAGAAAGAGAGAGTGAGAGGCACAAAAAGAGAAATCGAGAGAAAAGCAGAGAAATGTAAGCATTCTGAAGAATAATTCAAACTTTAGGAATCATTTAGGTATATAAAAACACTTCTTTCTATTAAATTTTTTTATGAATATTTTCTATATATTTAGAGCTTTATATTAGTAGTATCATTATAATGTTTAGAGAAAATTTTGTGATTTTGATATGGAATAAGTATTGAGTTTTGACCATATTTGATCGTAGAAATTCAAAAATACATATTAAGAAATTCTAATCATTTTAGATTTGTCTATTTGTTACTTTTGATATTTAAAATCAAATTTATTTTGTTGAAAGTTCTGTCATTTATGACATATATACAAGTAGGATGACAAGTTGGTGAAGTAGTGCTCAAATATAATTTAAGTAATAAATGATATTTTAATAGATACAATCACATGAACAGAATACATTTCACCATCCACCATAATTCATACAAAATACACATATGCAACAACATAATGAAATATGTCCTCCCATCACCATACTCCTCCTTATGACTCCTTGACAAGGACCAGGGCTTTCTGTGCTAAGTAACCCGACCAAAGGTCACCTCAGTCACATTAAGGAGCGGGTGCCCCTCCTGTGCTTACACTACCCAAAAATGGATTATGGTGTAAGAGGTGTAAGAGATGTCTATCCAAGAGTTCGTTCTCAATTTTAAACCAAGGAAAAGGAAGAACTACATAGGTCTAACAAAAAAGCCAAATACTAGGATCCGTAGTGCAGGCATGCTGCGCGAGCTTCAAGAACAATTATCCTTCACATAACAAAATCCCATCCTCCACATATGAACCCCATGCATAGTCACAATATAAATTAAAAATATCATAGTTCTTCAAAGTAAGATGATATAATTTCAAACAAAATACAACACATTTTCATTTTATTTAATAACATAATATTAGTATATTAAATTCAACACCGCAAGAAAACATAATTTTCAATAAAACACTACTCAGGCATAATTAAAACAACATACTTCCCACTTCACCAAAATTTGTTATATAAGGAAATATATATTTTATTCATAGGCATACTTTCACAAATTAATTTGGGAAAATATAAACATAATAAACACCTTACAATTCAAAGCATGTATATAAAATAAATTAACCCTGGTTACCTCTACCCTAAGCTTAACCTCATAGCTTGAGAAATGAGAGCATAAATTACAAACTCCGAAGTACAAGATAATCTACAAATAATGTAGATATAATTTAATATACATACAAATAAATAACTTAAATTGCATAGGATTTATTATTATTATTAATTTGTACATATATTTACTACTCAAAAATTCTTACTTCACATAACATTTTTCCCCTACCCAAATAACTCATTCAAATTATATATATTTATAAAAATATTCTTTTTATCTAACATTGTAAAAATCTCAATTTATAATTTAAGTTTTCAGCTTCAAAATTTTTCTAATAATATATCCTTAACCTATTTTACATTTTTAACTGATTAAAATCTGAATAATATATTAAATAACACAGATAAGTTATTTAATTTAAATTTAATCAGTAAAAACATTCTATATGTCTTGAATAATATATTTTTCAACTAAAATCTTAGTTTAAAATTTTCAAAACAATCAATGAATAAATATAAACTGATTAAAATTTCAATAATATATCAAACAATCTAAACAAATTATTTGACTTAATTTTAATTGGTACAAATATATTGTATATCATAAATGATAGATTTTTCAACAAAATAAATTTGATTTTAAATATCAAAAGTAACAAATAGACAAATCTAAACCAGTTAAAATTTCTTAATAATGTATCTTTGAATTTCTATAGTCAAAATTTCAAAACTCAATACTTATTCCATATCAAAATCACAAAATTTTCTCTAAACATTATAATGATACTACTTATATAAAGCTCTAAATATATAGAAAATATTTATAAAGAAAATTTAATAGAAAGAAGTGTTTTTATATACCTAAATGATCCTCAAAACTTGTATTATTCTTCATAATGTTAACACTTCTCTGCTTTTCTCTTGATTTCTCTTTCTACGCCTCTCACTCTCTCTTTCTCTTCTCTGCATAACACTCCCTCCTTTATTATCCATCTCCCTCAACCATCTCATCCCATTTTTCCTTCTTCATTTACTAACCTCCCCCATTTTCTTCTTTTTCTTAAATGGACCACCCCATTTCTTCCTTCTTCTTAAATTACCCCCAGCTTTTTCACCGAATTCAATGGAAAAGCTGGGTCTTTGTTTTTTTTAATAAAATATTATTATTTTATTTTTTTTGAAATAATAATAATTTCTTTTTATATTAAGATATATTTAGGATGTTATAGTTCTCCCCACCTAAAAAGAATTTTGTCCTCAAAATTTGCAACACGTATAGGAAATATAACAACACAATAACATTGAAGAAACAGATAATATCACGACACACATACTGTCATCACATAAAATAGTACACAATCAGCACATCAACACATACCTAAGAAAACAAATGTGGAAAATCATGCCGCATTCGCTCCTCAGTTTCCCAGGTGGCATCACCAGGAAACATACCTTTTCAGAAAACCTTAAGTAACCAGATTATTTTATTTCGAAGTTACTTATCCTTGACATCTAGGATGCGTTCGGGCTTAGCTCAAAAGGTAAGATTCTCTTGTAACTCAATCTCCTCAGGCTCAATCACATAAGATGGATCTAGATGATACTTCTTGAGTTGTGACACATGAAAGACATTGTGCACATTAAAGAGATGCAGTGGTAAAGTAATTCGATAAGCAACCAGTCCAATCCGCTCGAAAATCTCATAAGGTTCAAGATATCGAGGAGTCAGCTTTTTGGCCTTGATGGATCTACCAATGCCAGTCACTAGTGAAACTTTCAAAAACACATGGTCACCCCCTTCAAATTCCAAAGGCCTCCACCATCGATCTGCGTAACTCTTCTGGAAACTCTAAGCGGTCATCAACCTTTATTTGATTAATTCAATTTTCTCTGTGGTTGCATCCACAATGTCGGGGCCAACAATAGTTCTTTCACTCAATTTAGTCTAACATAGTGCTGATCTACACTTTTTTCCATACAATGCTTCATAAGGTGCTATCTAGATGCTCATATGATAACTATTATTGTAGGTGAATTCTGCTGATGGAGGATGGCAATCCTAAGTCCCACTACCCGAATGTTCAATGGCACAAGCCCTCAACATATCCTCGAGAGTTTGTATGGTCCTCTCAGTTTGACCATCAGTCTGGAAATTATACGCCATACTGAACTTCAACTTTGTGCCAAAGGCTCTTTGCATTGCCTTCCAGAAGTTCAAGTTGAACCTTGGATCTTAGTCTGATATGATATCTTTTGGTATCCCATGCAATCTCACAATCTCATCACATACAATTGAGCAAGTTTTTCCACAGAATAAGTAGACTTGATTGGGAGAGAAAGTGGGCTGACTTTGTCAATCTATCTACAATGACCTAGATTGCATCATAACCCCCTAGATTTCTAGGCAAACCCATGATGAAGTCCATTGAAATTTCTAGGTTTTGATTAAAGCCGGTGGCTTTTGGTGTTCAATTTTGATTTTCTCACAAGTCAAGCACTTGAGTACAAAATTAGTCATATCACACCTCATCCCTAGCCACCAATACTCTTGCTTCAAATCATGGTACATCTTGGTTATTCTAGAGTGAATGGTGTGTACTTAGTTCTATATACCTCCTTCAAAATTGTCTTTTTCATTTCTTCATTATCTAGAATGCAAATTCTTTTCTTATACCTTAAGATTCCTTCATCTCTAATGTCATAGTCTGATACTGCTCCATTTTCTACTTCTTCTCTTATCCTCATTAATTCATCATCCTCTATCAGGGCTATCTTCAACTCTTTAAAGAAGTTAAAATCCCCAAGTACTCCATTTAAAGTAATAGTCGTTTCTATTATCTTACCTATAACTGGTATTTAGTTAGCTCATCCAGCAAGTGATACTCTGTCACACTCATGTAGAAAACATGCACTGTCTTTTGACTCAATGCATCAGCCACCACATATGCCTTCTCTAGATGATACTTCAACTCAAAATCATAATCTGCTAAGAATTCTATCCATCTTCGCTAATGATTATTTAACTCTTTTTGATCTACCAGGGTACTTTAAGCTTTTGTGGTCACTGAAAATCTCAAACTGGGCACCATATAGATAGTGTCAATTGTCTAGATGCAAATCATAGGTGGGCTAATTCTCCTCGTGAGGTCTCAATTGTCTGGATGCATAAGCTATCACCTTGTTATCTTGCATCAATATATAGCCCAAACCTTTCAAAGATGCATTTATGTATGTTATGTATGGTCGTGATGGTTTAGGTATAGTGAGGACAGGTACCGTGGTTAGCTTTGTTTTCAACCCTTGAAATGTAGCTTTCCACTTTTCTGTCCATATAAAAGGTTTGTCCTTCTTTATCAGGTTAGCTAATAGCATAGCTATATGAGAAAAGCCTTTAATAAAATGGCAGTAATACCTGGCCAACCGACAAAGCTTCTCACTTCAGTCACAGACTTGGCAGTCTCCCATTTTAACACTGCCTCTACTTTGCTCAAATCCACGGCCACACCTTCGACAGATACCACATGACCTAAAAACTTTACCTCCTTCAACTAAAACTTACACTTGCTCAATTTGGCATAAAACTTGTTCTCTCTTAATATTTGTAATACAATGTGAAGGTGTTTATGATGCTCCTCTTTGCTCTTCGAGTATCATCAATGAAGACTACAACAAATTGATCCAAGTAAGCCATGAAGATCCTATTCATATAGTCCATAAACACTACTAGAGCATTTGTTAATCCAAAAGGCATCACCAAAAACTCGTACTGACCATAACGAGTTTGAAAGCGGTCTTGGGAATGTACTCTGCCCTGACCCTTAACTGATGATAGCCAGATCTTAAATCAATTTTAGAGAACACAAACGAACCCATAAGCTGGTTAAGTAAGTCATCAATTCTTGGAAGGGGATACTTACTCTTAATTGTGACCTTATTCAACTAACAATAACCTATGCACAACCTCAAACTGCCATCTTTCTTTTTCTTGAACAACACAAGTGAACCCCATGGAGAAACACTCGGTCTAATAAAACCTTTTTCCAATAGGTCCTCAATCTGTTTCTTTAATTCTACTAACTCAGAGAGTGACATTCTATAGGGAGCTTTAGAGATAGATTCGGTTCCTGGAGCTAACTCAATAGACAACTCCACCTTTTGTACTGGAGGTAACCCAAATATTTCTTTAGGAAACACATCGAGAAACTCACTTACTACTTCAATTTGGTCTATGTTCCCTTCCTTTTCAGCTTGCATAAAGAAAAAGACTACAAAAGCTTGGCACCCCTTCTTAACATATTTCTCTACTCGAGCTGCTGTCAATAAAACAAGAACCTCTGGTACGTCTACAGATGTCGAGATTGAGTGCAACATAACAGACTTCTTCTTGCAATCTAAGGTAGCTCTATTAGCTGACAACTAATGCATACCCACAATAAAATCTATGCCTCGAAGGGGCAAACAAATCAAGTCAATGGTCATTTCCCGACCTTAAATACAAAGGTCAAACCTTTGCAGACTTTAACAATTCTCATGGTTGCTCCTGCCAGAGTAGTCACACATAGAACATAAGACAAATTGTCCATACACAGTCTTAATTTTTCAACATAATCAAAGGACACAAAAGAGTGGGTTGCCCCTGAGTCAAACATAGCATACAAGGGATGATTTTGTAAGAGTATGTTACCTCAAATCAAATTGGAGTACAGGTAACCGGGGTTAATTTATTTTATATACATGCTTTAGATTGTTAGGTGTTTATTATGTTTTATTTTCTCAAATTAATTTGTGAAAGTATACCTGTGAATAAAAATATATTTTTCTTATATAACAAATTTGGTGAAGTGAGAAGTTATATTGATTTAATTATGCCTGAGTTGTGTTTTATTGAAAATTATGTTTTCTTGTGGTGTTGAATTTAATATACTAATACTATGTTATTAAATAAAATGAAAATGTGTTGTACTTTGTTTGAAATTATATCAACTTACTTTGAAGAACTATGATATCTTTAATTTATATTGTGACTATGCATGGGGTTCATATGTGGAGGATGGGATTTGTTATGTGGAGGATAATTGTTCTTAAAACCCCATGCAGCATGCCTACACTACGGATCTTAGTGTTTGGCCTTTTTGTTAGACCCTTATAGTTCTTCCTTTTCCTTGGCCCGGAATTGAGAACGAACTCTTGGGTAGACACCTCTTACACCACAATCCATTCTTGGGTAGTGCAGGTACAGGAGGGGGCCTATTGCTTGATGTGAGTAGGGTGACCTTTGACCGGGTTACTCAGCACAGAAAGTCCTAGTCCTTTGTCAAGGAGTCATAAGGAGGAGTATGGTGATGGGAGGACATATTTCATTATGTTGTTGCATATGTGTATTTTGTATAAATTGTGGTGGATGGTGAGATATACTCCTTTCATGTGATTGTATCTATTAAAATATCATTTATTACTTAAATTATATTTGAGCACTACTTCACCAACTTGCCATCCTACTTGTATATATTATAAATTAATGCTTGGTTACTGAGACTTTATGTCTCATCCCACATTCACTAATGCTTTTCAGGAGAGCCATCTAGTTTGGCTCAGTGCGAAGGGAAGCAACTAGAGGCATAGGCAAGTATAGCCTGTAGTCCTCTTTTAGTTTGGGCATGTAATGTTATGTATATTGCCATCTTAGGGCCCATGATTTTGTTGACATATACTTTTCTTTGTTGGGTGTTGGATGACTGTATTTGATAGAGTGCCGTTAGAATGGCTGGAGGCCATAAGACTCTGTTGTTTGTATTGCTCTTATGTGTATGACTTGTGGGCTGGGTTGAGCACCCTGTGTTTCTTGTGTCCTAAGTCTTTGTGAGATGAATGTTTATGTTGGGCTTGTGGGTGGTTACTGTGCCCTAAATCTTTGTTCTATACGTGTTGGTAAACTCATGGGTGTTTTATGTATCCAAAGCCTCTTGGGATGTTTTCGAAATAAGATAAACTCTTTATAACCATGATAGTATTTTAACGCTCTAACTCAATTCTTTTCTACTATGGTTGTCATTTTAAAAATGGTTTATAATTTTGTATTAAGAAGAGGTCTTTTCAGGTTCCAAGTTCCTGGAATATTTCAAGCATTTGATTGAAAAGCCAAGTGCTTCCAATGGCAAAAAACAAGTGATACTTGTCTCTCACATTTTGAGGATCGAAGAGTAGTATTTGGTCTATTATCCTGATTTCATAATTTCTATGGTTTCACTCCTCTTAGGAATTATATAAACAAGAACTTAGATCAAAATTCATATTTTCCAAGGTCTTTAAATGCCCATTTTCCCCTTTTTGAATATTTCAGTTTAATTTTTTTAATATTCACCTTTTTATTATTTTATACTAATATTATTAATTATTTTTTAGTATAAAAAATTAAATTTGACTACTAAAAAATTAAAAAAGTTAATGAGAGGATAGAAAAATCAAAAATCAGTTGGTAAAACAACCAAAAAACACATTGTATAATCCTAAGTCAAAAATTCCTCCAACAATATAGTAATTTTGAGATTTTTTTTTTATCATTTTAAATTAATGAAGTATTGAAAACAAGATAAAATTTAACAATAAAAAGTCGTAAGATAAGTATTGGAAAAAAGATAACAGAATACTTATTAAGGGACACTTAGCATTATGAAGTATTTTCAAAATGTACTCAATGTCTTAAAATATTTGTGAGACAATTTTATGTTTGAAGTTCTTTAAATTAAATGGTGCAAATTCATCTTAATATAATAGCAAGTTATCTTTGATCTTAACATTATTTGGTACGGGGTTTTCGGAGGGGAGGGGAGGGAAATTGCTCCCCTCCCCTTGTTTGGTTGGTGGGGTAATTTTTAGGAGGGGAGGGAGTTGCTCCCCTCCCCTGTTTAGTTAAGATATTTTTTAAAGAGGGGAGGGGCCTCTTCTCCCCCTCCTTTTCCCTTCTGGCCCTCCCCTCTAAAGTAGGGTTTTTTGGAGGGGAGATGAGAGATAAAATGTTATCTTCCCAAATTAACCTAAGTAAAATATTTTAATTCCTCTCTTGCCTTTT
>NW_021632614.1:0-35228 GCF_004799145.2 Neltuma alba
TGTAGAACCCCTGTAAGAGCTCTATCCCCACTGACCTAACTCCTTAGAGGTCTATTGAATTGATTCCTCAAGGGTCCACTGAATTGACTCCTCAAAGGTCTACCAGATTGATTCCTTGAGGGCTGATTAAACTACTTCTTGGAGTTATTGAAGCTGTAAGTATTCTTCTTACCGATTCCTCCTGTAGGTCTCATGAATGGAATGGACCTTGTATAAGAGTCCTTCCTCTTCTCAGCTTCTTCTTCTCTCATTCTTCTAGCAATGATTTGCAATTTGGTGCACATTTTTTCAAAATCATTAATCTCTAAGGGTGCTAAAGCTGTTCTTAATTCTAGCCTGGCCTTTTCCAGTAGCCTATTAGCCATCCATTTTGAGTAATGTTGCATCTGCGGATAAGTAGTATATTTGACTAACTCGAGAAATCTAGCGATAAAGTCTTCCTCATTTAAGTTCCCTTGCTTGAAGCATAGAATTCTGTCTTGATTAGCTCTAAGGGCATTAGGAAAATAGTGTTGGAAGAATTTTTACTTGAACCTTTCCCAAGTTATCTCTGCACTCTCAAAAGGCTTAATGCTGTCCCACCACTTCCTCGCTGCCTTTTGTAACAACTACTCAGCAAGTTGCACTTTTTCCTGTGAGGATTAGATTACTATTCTGAATATAGTCTCTAGCCTTTTGATCCATTCTTCAGCTTCAGATGGATTCAGTCTACCCTTAAATTTAGGAGGATCAAACTTCCTAAAACTTTCCCAGAGCAATGTGATACGCGCAAGGTCGTGTTGAGAATGTGCACTGTTATCAGCTTTCGATTCAGTGCCTCTAAGAGTATTACTTATTGACTGGTGGTTACTCAGAGCTTTATCATCAACAGGGCCATTTTCTTCTGGATGACTATCACGTTGACCTTTGATTGCCAGCAGCTCGGCCTCATGTCTCTTCACTCTTTGATCAATGCTCATAACATGATCTCATAATTCTCGCAAAATAGCATTATTATCTTGACGAGAAGAAGCATTTTGATGTGGAACTGGGGTAGAGTTAGTCCTTTGAGTGTTCACCATTCTCCCTTCCTATTTAACAATACAAGGACCACTAGGTAACTAAACAGCATTACTAAAATAAAATTTTAATCTAGAAACTAAAGGGAAGTGCACATGTTATTATATTTAAATTGCCATGACCTCTAGCCATTTTTTTTCCCAAACCTTTTTGGAAAATATTTTACATAAAAGTTAATTAAAAAGCCATGGAACGTTATAACTCTAATACCAAAAATGTAACACTTCTCATAATTATATCATATACTTGATAAAATATTTCATATAAAAATCCATACGTTACTAATACTCTAAACAAGTCATAATTTCAAAATGTTTCTAACATAACAACAAAATAAACTATTAAAATCTTAGTCATGGCAAATAAAAATATAACATAGCATGTGCTTGAGGAGCGCAAAAGCCTTCATGGCTCACTCTATTGGTGCCTTCCCTTAATTCCTACTAGATCCTTCGCCTGAAAATTGTTAATATAGGGGGTGAGATCAAACGTCTCAGTAACTACTGAAATTCTAACCTATACAAGCAAACCACATATGATAACCCAAAAATCTGTTTATATATGTATATATTAAAAATCACGGATTTGATACATTCAATTCAATTTTATTTTTTTCAATATGTCCAAAAATAATGCAATATGCTGCCTCTCTTATATCACCGTCCACCCTTATACTGCTGACTGGAGCCACAGGCTAACACATAGTCCGATAAGAACTAATCCATTTTACTGAATTATTCCAAACTCACCGATACTAAAGATATATCTTGCTAAAAATATAGAACTCAAGCTCGGACTATGGCTCCCCTCCTTTATGAATAGGGAGGTGTCACATGTCTCATAGCTCCAATGAATTCTCGGCCAAAGGAAAACATGGAAGAAGGGGCCCTGACAAGTGCCATCCACTATGCACCGAGTGATAGCATACCACGTGATAATTTTATATCCATGCAATCTCCTTTTATTCTTAACCCAACAATGCATGTCATATGCACATAATGGTACATCATAAATATTCTCAAATATATTATTAAAAATAAGATGGCAATAAAATTCATATACCATTTAACAGCAACTCATGATAATTTCTTATCTATTAATATATTTACATATTGATCATAATTACTAGCAACAAATCTTAAAATCAGGTAACATGCCAAAACATTTATTTAAAAAAATCATAATATTATATTTCAGTAATATAAAGATTAGTAAATCCACAATATAATCATATAAAATTCACATGTATAAGAAAGAATTTTTAGAGTTACCTGGTACTCTTTAGCTTACAAATAATTACACAAAATTTACTCCAAAATTCTCAAGGGTCTACAAAATTACACATAAATATTTATTAATATAAACTCAGAACTACTCCAAAACTACTCTAAAATCTTAAAACTACCCTCTAAACTAAAATTACATAAATATATTAACTCTCCCAAATCTAGGCATTTATAATAGATATAATATTATTTTGAAAAATATAATTTACATATAAGGCTATTTAAATTTAACAACTTAAGTAAATATATTTTTATTACCCAAAATCTAAATATTTTATATTAAAATTCTGAATTATTTATTATAGTCTCCTTTAAAATTTTTCCTTCAACAAACCACACTTCTTTGAGTTATAAATAAATTGTAACTTTATTTAATTTCACAAAATTCTCAATTTACAATTTTTTTCAAGCCTTCAAAATTCTTTTAAAAAGTATATATTTACTTTTCAAGATTTAAACTGACTAAAACCTCAATAATATATTAAATAACTCAATATTATTTAACTTAAATTTAATCGGTAAAAACATGCTATATGTCTAAATAACAAGTTTTTCAACTAAAATCTCAATTTAAAATTCTCAAAACAGTCATTGAACAAATATAAACCGATTATATTTTCTTAATAATGTATCTTTAAATTTCTAGGATCATACATTATCAAAACTCTATATTTACTTCATATCTAAAAGGTAAAATTTTCTCTAAACATGATAATGAAACTAATAATATAAAACTCTAAATATTAGAAAATATTCATGAAGAAAATACGATAAAAAAAAGAGTAGTTTTGTGTACCTAAATGATCCCCAAAACGGTCAGGTACTCTGCAACTCAGCTCTCTCTCTCCTTTCCTCTCTACTTCTCACTCTCTTTCTCTTCTTTCGCTCTCTCTTCCTCTTCCGTCTCTCTTCCTCTAGCTTGCAAGAAACAACCGGATGAGGATATATATAACACTCCCAGATTTAATTTTCCACCGTCGTCCTCCCAATTTCCACTTCCATCCGTACCTTCCCCCTTTCTTTTTCTTCTATCATTTACTACTACTCCTCCCCATATTTTCCTTTCATTTATTACATTCCAATTTTTTCAACTCTATTCACTACTCCTCCCCCAACATTCTTCTTTCATGTACTACACCCCATTTTTTCCAACCTCATTTACTACCCTCTCCCCTAAATTCTATTCCTAAGTTAAAAGCCATAAGTTTTTGCCAAATTCGATAGAAAGTTGTTTCCTTTTTTTTTTGGGTAGATATAATAAAATATTTATATATATTTTAATTACAATTTTTTTTTATAAAAGGGATGTTACACACTTGAAGGAGGAAGACTGAGACACTAGCTTAGGGTTTGTGTCACCTTTTTTAGTCAAAAGTTTAAATTACAAAGTCATTGTTGATAAATTAAACAATTGTAGCATTTTAAGGTTGTTTGGAAATGATCATAGGTATTTTTGCATCGAGGGTTTGTTTATAGTGTCAGGCCCACATTTGGGACAAGTTCGTAGGTATATTTGTACTTCCACTCTTTTTTATTAGACCCTTTAAGCCACATCAGCATCCAAATCAGCACCTTCAGTCAAACAAACGGTTGACGTTATAATAATTAACGGTTATGGCATTTTTGCAACTATTTGAAATCATCATATATATTTTTTCACCCAAGATTTGTTTATGGTGCCAAACACACGTTTGGTATAAGTTCATAGGTATATTTGCACCTTAACCCTTTTAATTATATATATCCTTGAGGCTAAATTACAAGTAATCTTGTTGAACTTTATCTATCTACATGCAACTTTCCTAATCTTTGGAATCAATAAATTTCCTTAAACTTTTATGCATACGTATATTCCTCTCTTATGATTAGTTTTATATTCATGGGTTAAGATGCAAATATACCTATGAACTTATACAAAATGTGAGTCTGGCACCATAAACAAACCTTAGGTGCAAAAATATATATGATGATTTCAAATAGTTGCAAAAATGCCATAACCGTTAATTATTATAACGTCAACCGTTTGTTTGACCGAAGATGCTGATTTGGATGCTGATGTGACTTAGAGGGTCTAATAAAAAAGAGTGAAAGTGCAAATATACCTATGAACTTGTCCCAAATGTGTGCTTGACACCATAAACAAACTTCAGTGCAAAAATACCTATGATCATTTCAAAACAACCTTAAAATGCTACAATTGTTTAATTTATCAATGATGACTTTGTAATTTAAACTTTTGACTAAAAAAGGTGACACGGACCCTAAGCTCGTGTTTCATTCTCCCTCCTTCAAGTGCAACTCACTTCTCCTTTCAAATGATCACGTTTCAGTCTCCTACCGATCCTAATGATGTTCTATCCTCACTGTTGCACTTTCATCGAAGGGAGACAAGCTAAAACTCTCTATAAAACTTACTCCTTCATTTCATCTGTCAAAGTCTCTCTTTTTCCAAGAAGAGCAATGCTACTCTCTCTCAGTTGCTCTTGTCACATCTCCTCTAATTTGCAAAGAGGAGGGGCTTGCACTTGAAGGAGGAAGACTAAAACACTAGCTTATTTGGTCAAAAGTTTGAGTTAGACAATCATCTTTAATAAATTAAACAACTATAGCGTCGTAGGTTTCTTTGGAATGATAGTAGGTATTTTTGAGCCCTAGGTTTGTGTATGGTATCCGGTACACATTTGACAAAAGTTCATTGGTATTTTTTCAGCTTCACTCTTTTTTATCAGACTCTTTAAGCCATGTCAACACCTTCGGTCAAACAAACGGTCAATGTTATAATAATTAATGGTCATGGTATTTTTGCAACTTTTTAAAATCATCATATATATTTTTGTACCCAAGGTTTGTTTATGGTGCTAGATGCACATTTAGTATAAGTTTATCAGTATATTTACACCTTTACCTTTTAAAAAATGGTATGGAAATCTCTCTCCCTCTCTCTCTCTCTTTTGAACACGACATATATTAAAAATAAAAAGAGTTATAGCTTATAGTAAGGAAGACAACCAACATTACAAAAATTAAACCTAAGAAAAGAATCCTTAAAAATAACATCAACACTAAAGAGAGAAAACTGAAATATGAGAAAAAGAATTTCCTGCCAAGTGATGGATTAAATCCAACTTTGGTATTTTGATGACCTGCTCTCCCACACAATGAATAGACAGAGGGGGTTTGGATGATCTATCCAATGAGCTTGCAGAAGTAATCTAGAAAAGGGAGGCTCTAAGATATTTGGAATAAAAATCCACTCCTACCAACCCTGTGTTTATCCAAATAAATTTTAACAAATAGTAGCCCAAAACAAATAGCCTTGGAAAAGGGGCAGTAAACAAAAAAATGAAGCAAGGGCTCCTCTTCGTCACAACCAAATAAGCAAAGACCCAAGACATCAATATGGTGTAGATAAAGAATATCAATAGAAGGCAAGGCTTGATGTAATAACTTCAACATAAAAAAGAAGTTGCTTAAGAGGAAGCTTCATTTTCCAAAGTAAGTTCCAGAAATTTTTCACGCCTACCAAAATAAGTTCATCCTGCCAAAATATATGTGTGCCATCTCTTACTTGATAAGTTCCAGAATTATTGCCAAACTAGATAATTTGATTAGCGGAATTTAAATGGAAACAGGTAATTCAAGGATTGAATGAGCAATGTTGCTTGGGAAAGCCCTCATTAGAAGGGTGGAATTTCCATGAAATAGGATTCCAAAAGAAGGAGTATGCAATAACATAAAGTTGATGTTTAAGCTTTGAGCTAGTTCTTGTTGCATAGGCCACTATAAATGGTGGTTAATAAGATGCTCTTTTTTTTTTTTTTTTACCAATTTTTCACTTAAGTTTCCCAACAATGATCTTAGCATAGTGTTATAGTATGGAAACCTCAAAAAGCAAGTTTTTAAGAAGTATTAGGTTATGTAGCGCTTTATATAGTATTGCTTCAAATATTGTAACAGAGTTCGCTTGCCATGAAAGTGAGATTGATAATTGTCACATCCCACTAATTATAACCCTAAAAATGTAAGTAATAAATTAGACAGAGAACCAAGTAGTAAAGTAAACTAAGAGCCGGAACAACTTTTAGATTGAAATCCAACCCCTGACTAGACTGGTATTTTTAAAATTATCAGTCCAAAAAGAGTAAAATCGTAAAGTCTGTTAAAAATTTCAGAAAATTTCCAAAAAAATAATTAAAAAAAATAGTGTCTAGAACTATACTTGAGGCCCTAGAGGTAAAAATAACATAAAAATTATTTATTACAGAATTTTCATTAAATTAATATTTTTCTGGTTAAACAATGGGAAATTGGTCAGAATTAATTATTTAAAATACATAGAGGCCACAATAATTGTGAAAAAATATGAGAAAATTATTTAAAGATTTATTTGAGATTATTAAATTATTTCTAGCCTCTAGAAGTGAAAGAATTAATTTTAGAATAATTATTATTGAAATCTTGTTGGTAAGACCTGATTTCAGAGAAAATTCAATACAGGTAGTTAGAGGGTAAAATAAATTCTAAAAAAATGTATAGGACCTTCATACATTAAAAGAAAATTTTTGATGTGAAAAAATAAATTTTTAGAGGTCCAGAAATATTATTAAAAATTAAATCAAAATTTTAACCTACAGGTGAAATCGGACTAGGGAATGTCATAGGATTTGAGAGGCTACATCCTTTCCCCTTTCTTCAACCATTTCGGGAGAGAAATTGGGCTAGAGAAGCCTAGAAATTTTGTGACTTATCCAGCCCAAAAGATTAAAGAATAAAATAATCAATTTAGTCACATGATTAGCTTAAAATCTTGAGTATTAAAGACACATGGCACACTTAAAATTTCAGCAGTATTTAGAGGGGAACACATGTACATTAGACACCATATTCTTAAGGGACACTTGGAGGTAGGTGGGGCCAAATTGTTGCTCTATAAATACCCTCTCCCAAGCCTTCATATTTTGGTTACTTTGGCCATTGAAGAGGGGAGTTTTTGCTGCTGAAAACCTGGAGTAAAGAGAGAAAGAACACGCTGAAAAGAGCAAGGAATCATCAAGCAAGGACTAGGGGTTAATCAAGGCATGTAAAAGCTTCCATTTGGATATGGTTTTAGTTTGTTTCAAGTAGAGTTTGGTAGCAAAAACCTTAGAAAACTTGGCTGTCCAGATTTTGAAATCATTGAAGAATGATTAGAAAAGGATAGAGACCATGATTAAAGGCTTGAGCTAGCTTGTTTGGTTGTTGCTTTGATTGATCTGGGAAGAAACTCCAAATTTCCTAACTCTTGGAACCTCTTGACCAAAGCTAAGTTTAAGGGGTTAGAGGTTGTTTTAGATTAATTTGATGATTTCAATGAGTTTACAATGTGATTTTGTATAGGAAAACACTAGGAGGAAGTGCTTGAAAGCATTGGAATCAAAAATGAAATCTTGAACCCTAATATGCATACCTCTTGACCAAGAGTAGTTTGAATAGGAAGGAGTTTGATTTTGATAAAACCAATTTGATATTTGAATTCTACATGAAAAATTATACAAGAATGGCCTCAAAGACTTGTCAAAACAAAGGTGGAATATTAATGTCAAAAGTCAAAGGAAAAAAGGGGCTATGGAATTGTCTTAATAGTTAATAGTGTTTTATGTGGCATTGTTGGTAACGTAGAATATGTTTATGCATAAACTGATAGGCATTGTTCAAACATACAAAGGGGAGCAAGAAGAAGGGAAGAAGGCCAAAAACTTTGATCATCAAAGAGGTAACAATGAACTTGCAATTTGAATGCTAACTTGCTTTGCTTGTTTTGCTATGTGTTGCTTGATTTTTCTATTCCATGATGTGGTAGAGTTAGATGGATGGTGATATGTTAACTCCATGTGTAACAACGAAACTACTACACTTATAAAGTAATCAATATCAAAAAGTTAACCATGATAGAAAAGAAACTTTGTAAAAATATTTAGAAATACTATCATGGTTATATAAATATCCTAAGTCATATGAGATTAACCATGATAGAAAAAGAGTTAAACCAATCCATAAATATGTCTATCATGGTTAAAAGAACTTTCCTAAATTAACTGCGTGCAAAAAGATATTCATAATGGATAGGGCTTTGGGTATTATAAATCTAGAATATCATTTTCAACCATAAGCCCATAACACGATTTTACTAAATAGTACCTTTCATAACTTTCAACAAAATCAAAAGTCATTTCATGTCAAAGATCACTGTGGATTCACCACTCATATCAAACAAAAGAAATCACATGCAAATGCCTAAAGGCCTCCGGCCTTCTACCAGCATACAGTCCAGTAACAGTTCTCAAAAGTACACTGTCAAAATAATCAATCTCAAACATATCAGAGTATGTGGAATGGGCCCTATCATGGCAATATACATCTATCCAACACAATCAAAAGAGTGGAAGCGCTACAATTTTGCAATAGCAGCTCAAGCTTCCGGAGCCTTCCCTGACTGACCCGAACGGGAACTATCACCTGGAAAAGTGTTAAATCAACGGGGTGAGACAAAAGTCTCAGTAACCAGCAATCCTACTTATCAAGCATACAAGTAAGTGCTCGTGACGTGTCAAGTGAGACAAAAGCAAATTCATAGTATTCCAACAAATTTCATATTGTCAAAACATATAAAAAGTATAATCAATAATCTTTTCACCTCCCTTATATCCACCCACCTTATATCCTCTGACTAAACCCATGGGCTAAATCCTCATCCATGTGACTAGTAATTAGACAAGCTCACCGATCAAGTGATATGGACCGGCCAAAATCCACAGAGCACCAGACCGGACCATGGGTTCCCCCTCTAGTCTACTAGTAGGGTGTCAATGCCCTATAATGAATAATTGGGCCAAAGGACCAATCAGTGTACACCTGATGGCCCTACCACCTTATATCCTCAAATGTACATAATTCACCCCCTTATATCCTCTTTGTTATAGTACCCATCATCAACATCCGCCACCCCTCATATATCAACACTCAAAATATTGCATTCATAAACAATCATCAACATGTAAAAATCAATTGGGATTTTCCATTTTTCAATTGACTCATAATACCTAAGATCATCATAAGTAAACATATATCTTTTGCAACAAAAGTCTCACAAGACAATTTCAATAACAACATACTTTCATAGCTCACATCGTAATTCAATAATATTTCATAAATTCCTTATAATTCAAAATCAATCACAAACAACCTACGAGCATGAATAATAAGTGGAAAGTGGTTACCTCTTGTCTAGAACAAGTATTACCACAAGGTTAACCCCGTGCTCATACCAATAGCCCAATAATTTAATCTACACAACCAATACATTTACATATCAATACACAAGCTATTTAATTAATTACTTAAACTAAAATATATATATAAGTTAAAGTTTCTAATTCTATGCTAAACCCAAACCTCTCATAACCCATAATTAAGTCTTTTAGCACAAAATTTATATATCCTCACAATCCAAAATTTCATTTAAACATTTCAAGGTATTTACTTTAATACAGATTTTTCTCAAATTTTTAAATCTGAAATTATCATATTTAAAATTCAAAAATCCTATTTTAACTTTAAATCTCAAAAACCAACCATTAGAAATTCACTATACATCAAATGCATCTAAGTAAATAATTTAATCAACAGTTTCATGGTATAAATATCATATTTTTCATAAATAAATATCTGTTTAACTAAAATAATTCATTTAAAAATATTAGGTCAGTCAATAAATAAAACTAAACTGATAGAAATGATCTACTAAAATAGCTCTACAATATTATGCTTACCTATCATCAAAACTCAACACTTGCTTCAAACCCTAAACCCAAAAATTATCTCTAAACAGTATAAAACTACCATCATTAGATAGATTTAGATGAGTGGAAAAACTTTCATGAAGAGAGTTTTAATGAAAAGAAGTCATTTGGCTTACTAAAATGATCTGCAAAGTTGAAACCCTACTGGAAAAATGAGAGAAGGCGCCGGAGAAGGTGAAAAAGAAAACGTCGAAATGTTTCTCTCTCTGGCCCCCAACGGTTAAAATAATATTTTGGCAAAAATTCCAGTTAAAGACCCCATATTAAAATGGGACAAAATTATAGTTTGGTACCCGTTTTTTCCCTTTTTTAAATCTGTTTAAAATAACAGTAATTATACATATTATAAATCATATTTTCAATAATTTCTTAAAATAAAAGAGATAAAATTTACAAGATTAAACTCAAATTAATTAATAAAATAATAAGTAAATTGGTACATGAGGTGGGTAACCATTAATTTATTTAATTATGTTGGAATGGGACAAAATTATAGTTTGGTACCGTTTTTTTTCCCATTTTTTTTTTTAATCCGTTTTATTATTATTATTATTCAGAAATTTCCTTATACATATTTTATAAATCTTATTTTCAATAATTCTCTTTTCTTAAATAAATAGAGAATAAAACTCATTTATCAAGCATTAAACTCCTTCTAAACTTAACTAAACACTAGGAATAATAATAAATAAAAAAAAAATTGGGATGTTACACCATGCATAATGTGCCTACATTATATGCAATGTTGAGTGGTATGATGGCATGTTTATTTGCTCCATTCCCATGGCATAAAAATATGTTAGTATGCATGACATTTTATTGGTGACATGGCATTCTTGCATTGCATGTTTAGTATGTTAATTATGGTTCTTTGCTACTGAGATTCTATGAAATTTCATCTTTTTATATCTAAACAACCAACCATCTAGGGGCTGGACCATCTAAGGAGAAGGGCAAAGAAGTGATGTTGGCTTGAAAATTTATATGCTTACATTACAAACTTATGTAGACTTTATTTATGCAAATCTGTAGTAATCATGTATGAAGTATGGATACTTGCACTTTTGATCTTGGTGGTTGTAAAAGATTAGTAATAGTGTGCTTGGACATGTTTTACATGAATAGAAATGTTACATAATGCCAAGATAGGGAATGGTTAACCAAAGACATGAAAATATGATAAAATAACTCTAAAAATGGTCAATTTTCATGTTAATGTTACTCTAACCAAATGAATGAATGTTAAGCTAAAACTTGGTAGACATATAGATCATATTTTTAGCTTTAAAACAAATGCTAATTCATCAAAATTAGAGTTTTGTATAAAAAGTTATGACTATCCAAAATTAGGCATAAATTCTGAAAAAAATTAAAATTTACCAAATGAATAGTGTTTTCTTGTGTGAAATTTGAGCATGATTGACAAGGGTTTGAGACCAGAGAGCATTTTTCTCTGAAAATCATTGTAAGAGTTTCAAGTACAATGTGGAACCACCTCATTTTAGTTTTTCTAAAATTAGTTATGATTTTTTAAAATTTGACCTAAATTTGGGGTTACAATGAATAGTAACCCCAAATTAAAAATTTTGAAACTTGAATTTTTCTAACTTAACGCCGTGAAAAGTGGTTCCAATTGGTTCTATTTGAAAGGTTATGTAGTTTAAAAGGAAGGTGTTACAATAATCATGTTGATTGTTGCTTGTATGATCTTTATATATGGAAATATGCCATGGCTATGAGTGTTAATTTTTCTTGAACATGTACACTTATATTTGAAAGTTGTGGCTATGTTTTGATATATATCTAATATTAAGCATGCTTAATTGTTTGACAGGTTTGTACAACTGAGAAATCTCACCCACAAGTTTCCAACTTAAATTTCTAGGAGCAAGTTTTCTCCATGGAGAAGAGCAAGGTGGTAGCAAAGTATGTTGATGAAGATATTATTGCTTCTTCATAATACTTTGAAACATATGTTTTATGTAGGCATATTATTTTGACCAAATCTATAAACGTATAAAAAAAATTATGGAATGGATCACTTGCGTTTTTTTTTTTTTTGGGCCTTAAGAATGGATGACTTGGTTGTAAGCTTATATTTTGATGCCTTTACAGGTAGCGTTTTGAATTATATGGATTATGGCTAATTGTAGCCATATAACTATGATAGTTACCTCGCAAGCACTATTTGTTGATGATCAAATCTGCGCTATGATGTGTGGGTGCTGATTCAAAACCTAGCAAATGAGTAAGCTTTGGACTTTGGTCACGAGATTTTTGGTTCCGTATGCCCTGTTCAGTGAATCTATGAGCATGACATGCTTATACCTAGGGGTGCACAAAGACTGGACTGGACCAGGTTGACCATCAGTCTGAAGTCTGGTCTGAAAATTCTGCGGGCTGGACATTTTGGTCTCCGGTCTGGTCCAGTCCGGTTAGGCCCGGGACCAGGACCGGGTTGGACTGGTCCGGCCGGGTTACTGGACTGGTCCAGGTTGGTGTCCCTTTTTTTTTTTCCCCATATATAAAAGATATCTTTACAGCATATTGTACAGCTTTGAATCCAAATATTCTAACGTACATTGAACTTTTCCATTGAATAGATAGAGCTTTCTATTCTTTTTACTTATCAGAAAATAAATAAACACAACTCTTCCCAAGAAGATGATATTCTTACATGATCTATACATCACAAACTAAATAAGATCATTTTTAATATTGACAACATTCAAAGAAAAAAAAATAAAAGAACAAACAAACAAAATAAAATAACCACATTTTAATACTAAACTTTCCTTTAAAGTTTAAATTATCATCAGTCATTGAAGCTACATATCAAAGTCTACATATCAAAGTCTGCTCTTGGCTGGCCAATAATAGTCAAAATGTTCCACGGTTCAACTTCAATGCATATACAAAAGATCAAGTGAGTTAGCTATACAGCAGCCCTAATTCATTCAGTAAGTCATCCACCAGTTAGTACTGACTATGATGAACCAACTATATGGTGATTTTAATCAACCATCCAAGAGATCATCCATCCAAAACATCAACCATCCAAAAGATCAACCATCAAAAAGATCATCAACCTGCACAATTGAACTGACCAAAAAAAATCCAGCCATATAGCCAAAAAAACAAGCTACCACCATGGCACCATCAAACAAACAAAAGACTTTATAGTCATATATGTCCAAAATATCTGAAACTGAAACTGAAACTGAAACGCTGAAAGTCAAACATCCTCCCCAACATCAGTAATAGTGGAATGATCTGAAAAGTATGTAAAACATTAATAGTCAATGACATTACAATACAACAACACATATTATGAAATGATTACAAACAAATAAAATCTATTTAAATAGTTATATAAAATATAAGTAATCGATAGCACTACAACACATACCGGTCTTCACCACACCGTCTGTCTCTTGAAAGTTATCAAACTCTTGAAGCATGGATGCAAATTCAGAGAGAGATTGCCCAGGGAGTAGCCAATTCTGGGAACAGATCAGTGCTTCAGTCATTGATGGGGATAGGGAACTCCTATAAGAGTCCACTATACGTCCCCCAGTGCTAAAGGCTGATTCAGAGGCCACTGTAGACACTGGAATAGCCAAGACATCACGTGCCATTCTAGAAAGAATCTTATATTTGCCAGAATTAGCTCTCCACCATGCTAAGATATCAAAATCATCATCAATAAGGCTATCATCAGCTGAAGTAGATGAAAGATATCTATCCAATTCTGATTGTGGGTCAGAAGAGCTTTTTTCTTTTTGAGAAGCTAACCATCTGCGACCTGGATCTCTACCCACTTGGCTTTGTAGCATTGCTGATGTTGATGATCCTGGGAGTACAGAAGAAGTAGCATTGCTTGAAGAACCAGCATTGCTTGAAGAACCATTGCTTGTTTGTCCAACAGAATATTCATCAAACATGCGGTGCAAGACATCTCTGGTCTTAATTTTCATGGCCATGCAAACTTCCCCATCATGAAAAAGTTGTTCAAAGATATGATACACATAAGCAAGTTTATACCGAGGATCTAAAATCACAGCTACAATGAGCAAAGGATTCATGTTTTCTGTTTGACCCCAATATTTTTCATATTTACTTCTCATGCTAAAGGACATCTCCAAAAGCAAAGGATCAGCATTCACAATGTTCTCTTCCAACAACTCATGAATTAGGGCAATTTGGTGGAAACAAGTGTTAGAAGTGACATTTAGTGAACTTGAAAACATCAAAGTTATATCATAGAACACCTTCAAGAATTTGAGAAATACTCTTGCCTTATTCCAATCATTAGCTTCAGGAGGGCCTTCACGCCTAGAGATGTCTCCTTTAGTGAAATATGCCTCATAGTCATCATCTTCATCTTCCAATCGTTCAAAAGCCTTTTGAAATTTCAAAGCAGATTCCAACATCAAATATGTTGAATTCCACCGAGTACTAACATCAAGACAAACAAGGCTAGTGGTGTCCAATTTCTCTAATTCAGCAATATTTTTGAACTTTTGGAGACGAGCTGGGGAAGAACGAACATACTTAATTGCATTGCGAATTGAATCAAAGCTATTCTTCAACTCCTTCAAGCCATCATTAACCACCAAATTAAGTATATGTGCAGAACATCTAAGATGAAGGTAATCACCCCCACAAATCATTCCCTTCCAATTCTTAAGCCGCTTTTTCAGATATGACAAGGCGGAGTCATTACTTGATGCATTGTCCATGGTTATGGTAAAAACCTTTTCTATTCCCCATTCCAAGAGGCATTTCTCAATTGTCTTGCCAACTGTATCACCCCTGTGATTTTCAATCATGCAAAAATTCAATATTCTCTTATGCAACTTCCAATCAGGATCAATGAAATGGCAAGTCAAGCACAAATAATTGAAGTTTTGAGCAGATGTCCAGCAATCAGTCGTTAAGCAAACACGGTGTGTAGACTTCTTCAATATTTCCTTCAATATCTTAATTTCTCCAAGGTATAGTTGCCAACAATCTCTAGCAACTGTTGTTCTTGAAGGGATTCGAAATCTTGGTTCTAGCTCTTTCACAAAGTTTCTAAACCCATGCTTCTCAACAATCCGAAATGGCATCTCATCACAAATAACAAATTCAGCCAGCGCCCTTCTACATCGTTTTTGATTGAAAACATGAGGGACTAAACTCCTTGCTTGCCCACTTGGAGTCACATAGTTCAACATTGATTGCTTTGGTATTGTGTCAGCCCTATTTGGGTTCTTGAGACATTTTGGAAAGTGCCTTTTCAAGGATGTTGTGCCATGCTTATTTGGGTCACAAGCATAAATTGCATGACAATATCTACAAGCAGCCTTAACTTCTCCATTTGTTTCTTCCAAAGGTAATTTACAAAATGCTCCCAAACTTGTGATTTTGTGCATTTCTTCTCAGGCTCTTTTCTCTTTCTACTCACATTCTCTCCAGCAGTATCTTGTCCAAGGTTAGAAACAGGTTCAGCTACTGAAGAAGGAGGAGGAGTGGGAGAAATTGATTCAGCAGGAGGGCTAATTTCAGTTTCACCAGTGCCCACTAATTGTGTTTGTGCAAATGAGGGTTGACTAGTAGCTGCTGAAGTTTCATCAACCATTTCTAACATGAAAATAAAAATCATACATTAATTAATCAAATCATAATATATACTATAGTTCTCGTTGACATAGCCATAATGAATAATAAAGGACCCTCCTCACAAGTTATCACGAAGCATTCAGCCATTCACTAATTGACACCGAATGCATGACACACACACACACAAGTTCAGCCATTCACGAAGCATTCAGCCATTCACAAGTTCTCGTTATCACGAATGCATGACACACACACACACACACACATATATTTGCATATAAATCTAAATAAAATCAGCAACACCAGACAGGCAGACACTACAAAAGACAATTGCTAATCAACAGTTTAAACCAGTGAACTCATGAAGACAGAAACAGTTTAATATACTGAGAGTGAAGTTGAAGATCAACAGTTTAAACCAACGGTTAATTGCTAAATAAAATCAAGCCATAAAAAGATCAACAGTTTAATACGCTAATCAAAACCCATGAAGACAGAAACACCGAAACAGCATCAGCGATCAAACAATTTAGAATGACCAATTTCTGATAAAAACGAAGCAAAATGAAACAATTGCTGTGCACAGAATAAACCGTAGGAAATTAAAAGCAAGAATAAAAAGCAAAGAGTCAAGAAGAAGAAGCTACTCAAAGTCTTGAATGAGCCTTCCAAGGACAACAAGCTAATCAATCTTTGGAGAAGAAGCTAGCCGAGGAGCTGAAGTTGAAGCAGGAGCGCAGCGAACTCAGGAAGTGAGGAGATAATCACGAACGCTCAAAAGGGAAAACAGAAAAGCAGACGACTACCGAGGAAATGAGGAGATGATCGCGAAGTGAAGCTGAACCTACTTTCGAATCGACTGACTTGAAGATAGGGCCGGCCGGATAAGTTCCCAAATCCCTCGTGAGACTCCAGTTTCAGTCAATTGTGCTTGTCAGCCTTCATCGCCACTGCTTTGGCGACCTAACTGTCTCCGTCTCGTGCCTCTCGATTCCCATTTCAAGCTTGGTTCGCTCCTCTCCTTGACCCCCAATCCAATAGCTACTGGTTGAAGAGAGCGGCTTTCTCAGGTCGTGAAAGGGAAAAGCAGAGAATGTTAGGCCGACTTAGGGCATATACTGAGAGAGTGAGAGTGAAAGCCGTGAACTGAAAGTGAAAGGGATTAAGGGAAAACCGGAAAAGCATGGGCAGCAGAACGCAGAGCAGAATCGCAACGCAAGTCAGCTGGTCAATGCTCGTTGGGTTGGGCTCGGCTCATATTTAATATATCCCATGAGTCCATGACATATAGATGTTTTAAAAAAAAAAAAAAAAGGAGGTTACCTGGACCGGGCTAGACCACATGGTCTGAAATATGAGTCCTCAACCCAGTCTTACCCGGTTTGTTGGTCTGACCCGATTGGTCCTGTCTCTTGATCGGGCTGTTTTTTTTGGACCGGGTCGGACCGGACTTCCTCGGGTCGGACCGGGTTGACCGGGTTTCAGACTTTGTTGTGCAGCCCTACTTATACCCCAAATGCTGCCGTTGTTTTTTTTTTTTTGGGGGGGATCCTTTTTTTATATTTTTTGATTAAGTCGTATCCATCATTTGTAATTTTTTAGTGACATTTCGCATCCTAAATTGCTTACTTTTTAGTGTATTCAGTATCATAAAATTATTTTTTTAGTAACATTACGTATCACAAATTTATTGATTTTTAGTGCATCCAACATCCCAAAATAACATACCAAAAAAAAAATCCCAAAATATTTTTCTAGCAGCACCTAGAATTAATTATTTTTTAGTGTATACAGTATTCTGAAATGTTTTTTTCAGTAGCACCTAATATTCTAAATTGATTTGTAGGCTATCTAGTACTTTGAAATATTTTTTCAGTAACACCGACTAACTAAAAAAATACATTGAGTGCACTAAAAATTAATAAATTTATAATAGTGGGTGCTACTAATAAATACTCTAGTCTCTAGATGTATTATAAATTAATTAACTTATGATGGTGGGTGCTACTACTGAAATTTTTTTTTTTGAAGAAAAGAAAATACATTTTATAGTGCCACATAAAATTTAACCCAAATAAACAAAAAATAAAAAATGAAAAATTTAAAAAAGAAGAAGAAGAAGAAGAAAAGGAAACATGGGATCTCATCCTCATACGCTGCCGTTTGGGAAATAAGCATTCCCCGCTCACCGATGACATGAGCAGGGAATGTCGATTCCTCTTGTTCAGAAAATGCACAACATTTATTTATTACTATTTTTTACCTTGCTGATATTCACTTTATCTGAAAAATATTAATGATGGATTCATGGCTTAGGCCCAAAAAGAATATTAATCATGATTGTCAAATGTATGTTTTGAACAAATATAGTTATCTGTTGCGCTTTCATCCTCTCTGTTTTTTTCTCCCTGGATTAAAGAGATCCAAACAAGTTAATTATTTAGAATTTTCTCTTTTGTGAAAAAACTTTAGTTTTTAGAACCACTTTACTCATTTAAAAATATATAAATTTTAAATAAAAAAGAAATATTCAACTTTAAATATTTAAATTTATTATAAAATCAGTGCAAATGATAAAAATTTTCGTGCAATTGCATAGTTGAGTTTTCCACTTTTATCATATGTCGAGAAAACCTAGTACAAAGAATCTAGTAATCTTTATCTTTTGCATATGAAAGAGATTAGTCTTTCCTACTAAAGGAGTTGATTAATCCATTTCCTCTTTTCATTTCAAGAAAATCACTAAGAGCCGTTTGGTTCAATGGATCAAGGAGAATGCGATAGAATGTGATGATGCTAGAAAATAGAACGTAATATAATATAGTGCTTGTTTGTTATGATATTGAGAGTGTTCAAACTAAATTAATTTTTTATATTTATTTTAATGATTTTAAAGGAGAAAATACTGTAAAAACATTTCGCTCTATTTCATCATTCCCTTTGCAATACCTTTGATTTTTGATGTAAAATCCAGTTAACAAATAAAGAAGATTAAGAAAGTTATCAAATTATTTAATCAAAGTATAGAGTACATAATCTCTCTAAAATACTTATGTGAATCATCAAATTATATATCAATTTATAAGTAAGACAAATTAGTTTAGAGAAAAATGATAAATATAAATAGTTTAATTTAGTATCTTGCTTAATTTCTCCAAATATATGGACTCTTTAGTGCCCATAAATTGGCGTTCCCTACTACGTACCCTCTATCAAACTTAGACCCACCATTTCAAACCTCTCACTCTCTCTAAAATAGTTTTTTGTTGCGATCATTGGTGAGATGGCTGAGACTTCTGGAACTAAAGGAACCCACGAGGTTGTTCTTACTGTCAATAATGACAAATCTAATGAAGGCTCCATCATCTTTGTCTCTATCCCTTTCTTACAGAAGGTCCCTCCACTTCCTCTCTTCTCTTAATAAAGTCTCAAACTTTAAAGTCCACTAATTAAAACTTCTAATATGATTTTGGATTGTTTTGGATTTGTGTCTTATAAATTAATTAATTATTACAGATGGTGGCAGAGTTGGTGGGGACATACTTTCTAATATTTATTGGGGGTGCATCAATAGTGGTGAACATTAACAACAACAACGTCGTAACGCTTCCTGGGATTGCCATCGTTTGGGGTCTTCTCGTCATGGCTCTTGTCTATTCTCTTGGTCACATCTCTGGTGCTCATTTCAATCCTGCCGTCACTCTCGCTTTTGCTTCCACTAAACGATTTCCCCTCAAACAGGTATAACTAACCACTCTAATTAATCACCTTAATTTTGATTTCCTTCATGAAATGAAATTTGTCTGAGTCAAAAGACCAATTATATATATAGGCTAAATCATACGTAACCTCTAACTTTATATGTTAATTCTCTAGAGATAACTTTTCCAATATTTGAAACTTTGCATCGAATCTCCTAAACTCTCACGTTTGCACAAGCTTAAGCGGGTGTTTAAACTAGTTTTTGGAGAATAGCTTTTGAAAGAAAAAAAGAGTAATAAAAGAAATTTTAAAGAATAGATTTTGTGAAAAAAGTAATTTTAATAAAATTGAGAGTATTTCGATGCTTGTTATCAAAATTACTTTTTTTATGTGCAAATTACTATTGAAAAATATAAATAATCACACGTAAGATCAATTTATTATTTCTATAATTAATAATCAATATGTATATATATTGATAAAACCATGGTTTTAAAATGCATACATACAAACAACCCATAAAGCTTGTTTATATATATATATATATAAAAGTTTAAGGGAGTATATAATTGACAATTCGGCTTTATCCGCAAAGATTTGAAAGCTATGAGAAGTTTATTATTTCTTGAGTCCTTAATATAATACCTATTTAACTAATTTAATTAGATTAAAAAAGTTAGGTAAGTTAGTTAATTATAAGAAATATGACATGTTTTTTCTAAAACACTATAATCATCTTTTTTAATATCCTCCTTCCCTCTTCTACTTGATTATAGTCGCTGGAGTATCCATAAAGATAATTTAGGAAAAACTAATAAATATGAGAAATATGTCTTATATTTAATATTAAAATCAACTCAACAATATAATTAGGTCCTATATTAAGGACCGGAGTATTAAATTTCAAAGGTTTAAAGTTCAGGAGTGTTTTATGTAATTTAGCCATGATTGATCTGATTCGTGCCGTTGTTGCAGGTGCCAGCTTATATATTAATTCAGGTTTTAGGATCCACTCTTGCAAGTGTGACTCTCAGACTGGTCTTCACAGGAAAACATGACCAATTCATAGGAACATTATTATCTGGGTCGTATCTTCAGGGCTTTGTGGTTGAATTCTTAATCACCTTCTACCTCATGTTTGTCATCTCTGGTGTGGCAACTGATGGCAGAGCGGTAATTTCCATTTCCAGTTTCTTTTTGTTATCTTCATTTAGAGATAGCTTAGTCAATGAAGTTCATTGGCTAATCATGGTGAGTCTACTTATTTGTTTTATATAAAAAAAAAAAATAGAGCGATAGGCACTAATATTTCAAGATTACAAATAAGATAGAACCGGTGACCTGACAGTTATAGAGGAGTTGGCATCCATGCCACAAAATCACAAGGCCTTTGAGCTACCTAACATCCATGAATAATTGGACTTGTTATGGTTTTTATATTTTGAATTGATATTGATATGGAAATGTTATAGTTGTGTTGATAACATAACTTTTTCTTTGAATCACTTGGGGAAATGCTTGAAGTTGAAGGTTGCATAAGAAGCATATCAAAATAATCATTTTTTTTGGGATTGATCTAATGGATTTTTATATGTTTTTTTTTTCATTTTTTGCAGATTGGTGAGCTGGCTGGGATTGTCGTAGGGGCAACCGTAATGCTTATTGTGTTGTCCGCCGGGTATTAACCTTAGATCTAACACTTCAAGTAATCCATACAATCTCGTATTTCTCTTCAAATTAAGAGAGCAATATTTGACCAGAGAATCTAATTGGCCCATAAATAAACTTTACGTGTTGGAAAAGATTTATTCAACTTTTGTATCAAATTAAAATTTTAAGAAAAAATATATATGAGTAGACTTATAATATTAGCTTTATAATATTAGCTTTATGATTGTGGAACCACTTTTTTTTTTGGGTGATAATTGTGGAACCACATTTTAATGTCAAAACAAGGGACAAAATCTACGGAAACTTAAATTATATCATTTCATTAGAATTTGAAATGATATGTCAATGAACTCGAGACTATATATATATATATATATATATATATATATTTTATTTATTTATTTATCTCAAATCACATTTCTAAATTTTTAATATATTTCTAGCACTCTATAGAATTATTATAATCCAATTGTTAAATTTTACTTGACATTTATCATTGACCTGCTGTCACTATATAAAAGAAAAAAAATTTGGGCCAGTCCACACTTTCAATGATGATTTTTTAAATTTTTAATTACCGTTAAAATTCAACTTTTTTGTAGTGTATAAATGATATTCACGTTAGTAATTGTATGATAGGCCGGTAACAGGATCGTCAATGAACCCGGCGAGAAGCCTAGGGCCAGCAATTGTGTGGCACGAGTATAGAGGAATATGGGTGTATATGATAGCACCAGTGGGGGGAGCAATAGCAGGGGCATGGGTATACAACATCATGAGGTATACAAACAAGCCAGTGCATGAGATCACAGCAAAGAGCGCTTCTTTCCTCAAATCTTCAAGCTGTTGTGGTGCCTCCAACTGATTTTGAGTGCTCTTGTGGTTAAATAATAAATCTTCATATCATACTACCTTTTGTTGTGTCTGTTTGCAATGTTACTATAGTACGTTTCATAGTCAGAAGAAAAGGCTGATCCATGTGTATTTAATAATTAGGAAAACATTTTATGGGATATCTAATCCTTCTTATGATATGTATTCCAAAAAAATTGATAGTATTTACATATGTTTATCATGGAAATAACTTAAAACACATTTTAAATAGAGTAGAATATTTTAGTAGGATTCCAATTATGACCTTAGGAAAAAAATATTATCTAATTTATTATATATGGGATAAGATCTAGAGACTTTCCTGCTTGTAATATATAGGACGATTTTCTTCTGGTTAATTAAAAATAATTCTCTAGAAGATTTTCTATTTCGAATGGAAAGAAGATTTCCTATTTAAATTAGGACATACTTATCCTAATATATATATAGTATGAATTTAATATTGAATTTAAATATGAATTTTAAGTTAAACTAGGCATTTTCTTAGAAACCTGGTAGCACCCCATTAGACATAGGGAGATTATAGATTCTTCGAGGGGACTCATCACCTGATGAGCAATCTGGGCCGTCCAAATCTAATTTGGACGGTCTAGATTTAATATTTTTAAATAATTATTTAAAAATAAAAAAATTATATTTTTAAAGAATGATAGTTAAGAGATTATCTTTATTTTTTCTCCTATACCTATTAAAATAATTATCTTAAAAAAATAAAATTAAAATTAAAATTAAATCTGGACCGTCCAGATCTAATCTGGACGGTCCAGATCTGATGAGCATTGGGTGTTCATCAAAATTGATGAGCACCCAATGCAAATCCGACTTTTTCCATTGGATGCCATTTAAAATGACGGGAAGGAAAGGACATGATTTCTATACACCTCGCCGTACAAGGCATAAAAATCATGTAGTTTCCTTAGAGGAAAATGACAAGTGGCGGGAAGTTCAAGTAAGAGAGCTTGGACAAAAATTGTGGCATCACATGAAAATATAGATAATTATCTCTTCATATTTGATTTATTTATGTAAGCTCATAGATCCTTATTACTGCCATAAAAGGCTTTTTATGGTGATTAAAAAAAACTTTTAACGGTAATTTTAGAGGCAACATATATGCTGTTGATGTTATAAAAAGAGGCTTTCACAGTGGTTTATTAACCATCGTGAAAACAACTTCCCACAACAATTGCTAGTAAAAAGCTACCATTGAAAAGCCATCCATAATGTAGTTTATGGAGGACTTTCCACAACGGTTATACCACAGCGGTTAATAGTATAATCACTGTGCAAAGTCTTTGTTCACACCGTAGAAAGTTGCTATCTTTTTATATATATTTGTGCTTAATTCGCATACAACTTTCCTGTGTTGAACTGGGTAAAGGATTCGGCTCTAATATCACAGAACATATCTGGAATTATTTTATCACTAAAGTTATCATTCATAACTTTTTCTTCTCCAAACAAATAAGTTTTTCTAATTTTGCTATGTTATATCTAATTTGTGTATTTCAAATTTATCCAATCATAGATGAAATGCTTTCTTATCTTAAGAATACTCTGTCGGCTATTGTTTAAACACTTGACATAAAGACAATAGTATAACCTATCACTTTTATTAGGCACAATTTTCAACATCATTTTTATATTTTTTTTATTAATTCTCTTAGTTTTCATCCAATTATAATTTATTGTTCTACATAGTCAAGGAACATATTATCAATCTTACTTCTAATTATTTAATTCAAATGTTATGTTATTTGAATCAAATAGATAAAATAATTAAGTATTAGTCAACAACTATATTTGACTAATACTTAATTACAAATTAAAAGGACTGCTTTTTATTTTAAAAAATTTCGGTAGAATTTTCTTTTAAATATAAGCAATCCCAAATGGTTTTTATCATTCTCCAATCAACCAACTAATAAGTGTCAAATCAACAATTATCACCAACAAAACAACAATAATAATCTCAACCTGACAAATAGAGCTCTTTCAGAGTAAAACTTTTGAATCCAATACAGGAATCTAAAGGATATCTGTTTGCCATGAAATTTTAAACAAAATGCATGGTATCATGAATCAAAATTGCTAAAGAAAAACAAATTTAGCAAATTTAAAAAATAATTAACTACAAAAGCATCATGATCCTCATGTCGTCTTGGGGGTCAAATTAAATTCAATTTAAAGTGCACTATAGTGATACAAACCAAAGTCGCTCTCTTATTAGAACCAAAAATTAGATCCTAAGTAAATTAAAATCAAAATTACTAAATAAAAGAGGGATTTTGTTGATTTTTTTTAATATGAAAGCTACCTTGCAGATTAGATTGAAAACTTTTCTAAATACTTTTTGTAGATTTTCTTTTATATAAAAAGAGTGAAAAAGTGAAGTAAAATTGAAATTAAAAGAAATGAGCTAGATTAAAAGATGACAAGCAATAAAAATTTGGTTTTGTGGAAAAAAAAAAAAGAGTGAATGCCTCTTGAAAAATAAAAATTGGGTTATCCTTACTCAAAATGGTTTGAGAGTTAATTGTTTACTAAATTAAAAACAAACCTTGGTCATTGGTTAAATCTAGCATTCTTAGTCAATGGTTGTCCTAGTACTCTAGTTAACAACCATCAATTAAGAACATCATTAGAAATTGATAAGCATGCAATTAAGCTCAGATTAATGCAATTTGATTCTCTATGTAAAGAACACTTAACTTGAGATACTTAACAAGCAAAATACAGTCATACAATTCATCCAAACTACCAAAGAACTTTACAACCACATAAAACTTGAACAGTAAACACACACACACATAAATTTCAAACTGCATAATCCAAATCCAATCATAGAAAATTCAATTCCAAATTAAGAAATACAACCAACAATCTCAGAAAATATTAATTAATTAAGCTTCTTCAACTTCTTGTTGTTCAATGCACCCACAATTATCAAAATATTCATTTTGTCCATAATACACATCATTGTAACATTGAACACCATATCTATATTGTCCACCATTAGTGAACTCATAGTAGTACTCGTCATCTTTATACCATCGGGAGCTCACATTATATTGTCAGCGCCGAGTGCCATACTTTCTTCGACACTATCTACAGAAGCATCCTTTGAGATCCATCTCTAGAGCTGAGTAACATGGCAATATGGTTCCTTCCTTCTTCTTCTTCTTTTTTTGCTTCTCTATTTCTTGTCTTTTCTCTTTTGTTTTACATCAATTTTGGTATTAGAGCCTAGTTGTGTGTATCCTACACGCCTACAATTTTTTTTTTCTGACTTACCAAATGTGCCCTTGAACTAAAACCCCACACCCACCGCATCCTTCCTCTGTTTACCTACTTTCTGGTGTTCTTTCACCACACCTCCACCGTAATCATCTTCGCCGTCCTCAATTTTCACGTCCATCAGCCCTCATACTTGCCACCATGCACTGCCAATGTTCTCACTGTCCAAAACTAGCGTCACCACTACTTCCCAGCGTCATTCACAATGCCACTGACCTCTGTTCGCAATGACACCACTTCCAATAGGACCGTATACTCAAACACGATCTGATCCCTAAAGTTTGCTGTCATTTGATCCATCGCGCACCCTCATGCGGGGCTAGAAGCTTTGAGTGTGGCTCCCAGTGCCTTCGCACTACTATCGTTCTAGATTGGGTTTTCACAAAATTTACACCTTTAGACTCAATTTTTGGAGAAACTACAATTTTAGCCCCAGTTCTTGTGCAAAATTATACTTTCAAACCCATATTTAATGGTTCTTCAATTTAGCCTGCCCAGAAATCAAGGAGAATCATAAAAGTACCATTGAGGTAAATTTTCTTTTTCAGTCTCTTTAAGCTGCATCGTAGATTACTATACTATTTGGCATATTTTGGAGGCTACTTTCTTAACTGTTGTCGTTATTTTACTATTTGCTGCAACTTTTTTAGGAAAGTTATTTATTTAATTTCTTGATTTTATTTTACAGTCTAAAAAAAGGGGGAAAAAGGGAAAAAAAAAAGAGGCAAAAAAATAAGAGAGATAGAAAGAAATAGGAAAACAAGAAAAGAAAAAGAAGGAAAAAGTACCCCAAAAAAAATAGAGAGAGAGAAGGAATAGAATAAAAAAAAGGTAAAGAACCACATTGCCATTACTAGGCTTTAGATATGCATCCTAGAAGATGCTTCAATAGTCGGTGTCGAAGAAAGTACTGCACCCAGCGTCAACAATACAATGTGAGCTCACAATGGTATAAAGATGACGAACATTACTAAGTTCACTAATGGTAAACAACATAGATATGGTGTTCGATGTTATAATGATGTGTATTATAGACAAAATCAATATATTGATCATTATGGCTGCATTGAACAATAAGAAGTTAAAGAAGCTTACACGAGAGCTGAAAGGCACTGCAGAGTTGAAGAAGAATATGAAGAACAACTCAAGCTTGAAGCTAAATATTGTAAAGCACAAGCTGAAAGCGACCAACATCTAGATGCAGTAATAGCTAATATTAAGCAGATGCTAGAGCGGTTCAAGGAGAAACACGGGCAAATGGAAGAAGCAAGCAAGTTAATGAAAATAGAAGCTACTCCTTCTAATCTAGAGGATGAGATTATAACGTCAACTGAATTGTTGCCCACGCCTCATGTGGAGCCTATTTGTGATCCTCAACAGGCGCCATTGGACGCACTTGAAACTCAAGTGAGTGAGATTTCTGATCTTGTAATCGCTAGCGATAATAATTTTTTGAGCAATGATCAGGTTGTTCAATTAGAACACATGCAAGTGGATTCTTTTCAACTTATGGCTAGCGAGAATCATTTTTATCATTCTCTAGTGTCACCTCTTCTGAATGCTACACCTCCTAAAATCTCCCCATTGTTGAACAGATCACTCCAAATGTATCT
This sequence comes from Neltuma alba, assembly GCF_004799145.2. Lineage (NCBI taxonomy): Eukaryota > Viridiplantae > Streptophyta > Magnoliopsida > Fabales > Fabaceae > Neltuma > Neltuma alba. The sequence continues at coordinate 26,965 of NW_021632614.1, forward strand.
TGGCTGCTGGAAGAGTTTTTCAGATGCTCTCTATGATTCAAACCTTTATTTTCATCAATGTCTCTTCTTCTAGTACCTCACTTATTAGAAGGGATTTCCAAAAGGAAGCCCCATGTTAAAGTCTAGTCACGCTCTTTCCTCCCCAACTTTGTGCGTCACTTTCAACTCGTCCGGAACTGAATTCTTCAAGTGGGTGTGAAATGATAAGATATGAGAAGAAATAATTATGATTTAATTATATTTTTAGGATATTTGAATTATTTAGGATTTATCAGTATTTTAATGTTTTCATTATTAGGATTAGTTGTTGTTATTATTTTCATTTTATTATTATTTTAGTATAAATAATTTTAGGTTTCTCATTATACTTTAATTTTTAGATATTGAATTGACAGAAAGTTTTTTTCTCGCCTTACTTTCTCTTCTCCATCTCTTCTTCCCCTTCTCTAATCCTTCAATCTCTTCCCTTCCTCTTTACCCTTTAGCTTTTTTTTTTGTTTGAAAAAAAAAACAATCATTTTACAGTTACCTAAATTTAATTTTTAATTTGGAATTTATTTGTTTCTTCTTGATTTAATTTTTTAATTTTACTTTATTAATTACAGAGGCTGAGTAAATGATTTAATCAAGAGAAAAAAAGTCATAAGTACTAAATTAAAAATCTAAGAGAATAGTTTTTTTGGGCCAGGCATAGATATCTTTATATTAGAAGCAATCTTGCTTGAGGAATTATTAGACATTGAATATGGGCACTTTCTCTAATGGGCATTTGAACATTAATTTGTTATATTGTGAAAAACTAGCCATTCCTAATAGACTTTAACCTCATAAGTTAAAATATGGTACTACTTCAGGTCCTTAATATAAGAGCTAGTTTGACTTTTAATTTTATCCTAAATATAAGACTCAAATCCACTCTGTCTCTCATATTTATCTATTTTTTAAAGATAATTCTTGTAGTAGTTGCACATGTTTAATGTTTCACCAAATAGTAGTTCTAGCTAATACACATGATTAGCAAAGGTATTTTAGGAAAGACAACAGCTATTTATTACAAATAAGTAACTTAATTAATTTTTTTAATATACTTAAATTAGTCAACTAGTTTTATATTAAAAACAAAAGTAGTACTGCCTCTAGTTCTTAATATAAGCGTTAGTTCACTAATTTGAGTAAATTAAGGAAACTAATTGAGTTAGTTATTTATAATAATTATTATCTTTTCTAAAATATCCTTGCTAATCAAGTGTATTAGTTAGAACTATCATTATTATAAGGACTACCTTAGAAAAAAAATAGATAAATATGAGAGACACAGAGAATTAGGGTCTTATATTTAAGACTAAAATAAAAGTCAAATGAGTTCTTATATTAATAATCAAAGCTAGTAGTAAGAACCATTTAAGTTAATCTTTTTTTTTTAACAAAAAAGTTTATGTGAGTTGGGTCTTATAGACTTACCAGGACTATGACATGCTTCCAGCTTCAAAGAATGCTTATAGAAATACTTACAAATTACCCATTAATAAGGTCCTCATATCAGCAGTAAAATTTAAACTCACGGCTTTATAAGTTATAAGCTGACCTTTTATGAACTGGATCAACTCTTATTGGTAAGTAAATTTTTTTTGTTAAGGGGAAAAAGGCATGGGTATGCTGGGGATGCTGCCTGGGCCCAAAAGATAAAAAGTTCGATAATTGGGCCGGATCTTTTATTTTGTCATCTGGTAATTTCCAAGGGCAACCAATGGGAACATTCAATCAAGGAAAAAAAAGTAAAAAGAGGGGAACAGAAGCTGGTTGGCTACTTTTGGCGTTGATTTTTAAGGCTTAAGCAAAGATGTTTTGATCAAAATCATAATACAGTCTTCCCCATAAAGCTTTCAACGAGGTGAGGCAGTAGGTGGACATTGATGAATCTTAAGGTTTCTAAGAGATCGAATCTCGACGGCGGTCAAGCTGAACTTATCCATCGAATCGGCTCCGTACGCGTCCAAATCGCCAGAGATGAGGATACTTCAAGTTGCTATTTGCCAAAACAGATTCGAACCAGGGGACAATCAGCTGTGCTCATCGCCTCCTGAGGTTGCTGTAGACTCAGCTTTTTTCCTCGCCATCTTCTCTAGTAACTCTGAGTCTCCCGCATGGTTCTTGAACAAGCTTGTCAAAATTCTTCGGTATTCTTCAGATCATCGGCGAGATCTTATTATCTTCATGGCGCATGAGACATACCGGTCAGATGTAAGGAAGAAGATAGGCAGTTACCAGGTGGAATCCGCAGAACAGAAAAAGAGGAATCTCAAGAGGTACTCTAATTAGGAGATACAGCTCATTTAAATCACTTGTTCAATATTACTTTTGTTTTTACATTTGAGTTAGCACTAGCTAAATTACATTTCACTTGAAGGTTAGATAAGTCCTGCATTATTTGGTAATTATAGATGCATATCTGATTAATTATGGGTGCGTGGATAGTCGTTTGATGAAGAGGAAGGATAGCAGGAATGACTCTTAAAAAGCGTATTTTAAATGGAAAAAGAATTATTTTGTGCGGATGAAAAGTTTTTTTTTTTTTTTGGTTATAGAAGATATTTTAAGATAGGTGACACTATTAATTTTATATTTTGACGTTTTTCATGTGCAGAGGCGTAATAGAAGAAACTGTCCCTCTAGGGTTGACGAAGTTGGATGCTATGGATCTTAACAAACAACATGCACATCGACAATCATTATTAGGTCACGAGCAGTTGGAGTTTAAGAATGGGTGGAATCAGAAAAAAGAATTCATAGTTATCTTGACAGATAACTATAAGAGAAAGTCAATGAGATATGCTAATGGCCTTCCATTAGCTTTAGAAATTTGACTTTTTCTTTTCAATGTAAGAAAAAAATGAATGGGAAAGCCAATTGGAAAAGCTCAAAACTATTTTTTGTGTAATAAGTTAGTATGCATTGAAAGTGAGTTTTGATGGATTAGGTTGTGCAGATATATTTTTTTTCACAGTTAAAAGAGCTGGAGTAGATTAAAAATTTTTCAAGATAAATCTCTTTTAACTATTGTGAAGAAATGAATTGAGTCAATGCATGACTTGATACAAGAAATAGTTTTGAGTTTATATTAAAGCTTTTCTAATCATTTTTTTGAAATGAATTGCATTGATGCATGTTTTAATTCAAAATAATGTCTTGAGCTAGTTGAAAAGGTAATTGGTTAACTAAGACAAAGCCTTTTTAACTTTATCTATTTTTCAAAATTAATTGTAGCAATGCATGACTCGATAGAAGAAACGGGTTGGGTGGAGTAACATGTTCACAAAGAAAAGGACTTGTACCTGTTTTCAAAGAATTGGTTGAATAAATGCATGACTTAATTCAAGAAATGAATTAAATAAATGCATGACTTAATTCAAGAAGTGAATTAAGTGAGTTGTTAAGTGTCTTATTTTTACGAGTCAACCATATCACTGCATGAGTTGATACAAGAAATTGACTGAGACGACATTCCTGGGAAATCTATGGAAATCTTGTAAAACATAGCTGTTTATGGAATCTTGAAGATATTTATCAAGTACATGGTAAGAGTCAAATTTATATCAACTATTTTCATTAGAAACATTTAAATGCTGGAATGCTTTATTTAATCCTGTTTTGAATTATGATTTTGATTGACAGCGTACCAAGGTTATTGAAGGCACAGCTCTTGATGTGTCAAAAGTTGAAGAGCTATATTTGACTATTCTTGGTGCACAAGCCAATATTTCTTCTGATTATAACTCTAAGCATGAAGAGAATGGCTAGCATCTTTTCAAGGCATTGAGTCATTCTGGAAGAAATAAGATAACTTCGTTGGGAAAATTTTCCTTTTGATGTTATTGCGATAAGCATATTTTTGGCTGAAATCTTGTTTATGCCTGAGTTGCCAAATAGCTGCGTCAGAAAACATTTGGCATGTGGTCCAAGTATATATGTTGGTACTTTTGTTCAGTTTTCTATTCATTTAAGAGCCAAAAGAACCTTCTGAGAAGCCATTTGATATGATCTTTTACTTGATTGTTTTCGAATTTCCAGGAACATGAGCCTGGGAAATTCAGAGAAGAGCTCCCCATGTTTCCAATGCCATATATCATAAAGAAGCATATTTCAATCATTGTCTCCCTCCCTCTCTCTGAACTCTCAAGACTCGGAATTTTCACTGGCATAAGAGTATATGATACAGTGGAACTGAATTAGGACAGCTATCTATGAATTTCCCTCGTTCATTGGGCATTTGAATGAAATTAACCATTCTATCTGGATTGCTGCAAAACTTTGTTGAAACTTCTGAACATTCTGAGATGGCTCGAGATCTCTTGGAAGACATAGTGATGGAGGTTGCATGCCTTTTGGCGCATCACATCTACGTTTTCCACTAGATAGTTTGTGATCTTTAGAAGAGCTAAGGCTGAACAATAGTTGTCTGTATTCTACTTCTGGGAAGCATAAGCTTGGTGGAACTGCCATGGAGGGATTGCTTGCAAGCCTTGAACATCTTTCAAGGCTGCAATATCTTCTTCACTTACATCGTACTACAGAATGCCAATCACTGTAAATCCTCCGAGATACGTACGATTATCCCATCAAAACAGGTTTCCAATTAATTGATGTGCCATCATCTTCACATTCCAAGGATTGAAGTTTCATTTTCTGTTTTATTGAGTGTCATTTCCATTAAGTTTGTTTAGTGGCTTCAATTTTACGAGCTTGAAACTTGTCAGTAATGTTCAAATGTAGTGTAAGTTAATGGTATCGATGAAGTTCCAGTCCTTTATTAGAATGGCAATACGAGTCAGCCTTTCCCTTCTAACATAGACCTTATTATTATAGAGTTGACTTCAGATCATGTTTGTCTAAAGCGTGATGAAATTGGAACCCTTTTGAAGTGTTGAAGGCCTTTAACGGGTGAAAGCAACGATATGGATGATTATAGGTTGTTACGGCAATGCTCTTAATGGTGCTCTCCTTTGCAATTATTTGCAACACCTATCCCTATAAGAGCTGCAATGATACTTGTAATTCCGTTATGCTATTTATACTTTCCACAACTACTAATTCAAATAATCGTGTGGAAGAACATAGAATGTGTTTACAATAAAAAATAAAATAATTTATTCAGTGCGAATTCCGTTTAGAGAGACGGTTCGAAATATTTTTAAGGATGTTACAGAAGTTGACATTATTCGGCCACTTGAATGTGCAAGTAAATATCTTAGCACTCATTACTCGAACGATGCAAGCATACAATAAGTACTCTTCTAATATTTAATATAGGATCTAATTATTGAGTTAATTTTGATCATAAATATAAGACTTATTTATTATTTTTTTAAATTTTTTCTAAATTATCTCTATGAATACTCTCTCAATCATAATTAAGTAAAAAAAAAAGATATTAAAAAAAGATGATTATGATACTCTAAAAAAACTATGTCATATTTTTTATAATTAACTAACCTAACTTCTTTAATCTAATCAAATTAGTTAAATAGATCTTATATTAAAGACTAAAAGAGTACAAAATTAGATTATAACAAACTAAAAATAGAAAAACGTCCAAATTCCTACGCATAAATTCGCGACAAGTAACTAAGCTAGAGCATGGTCACAGCTTTCTTTACACCTTTTAACTTGTAATACCTTGGTCAAATTTCCTGAGCATATGAAAAACAATGTCATTTCAAATAAAAGTATATGAAATAGGGTAAATGAGATGTGAACTCTGGCTAACAAAATACCTTGCAACGCAAAAACCACAAAACCAAAAAGGAAAATCAAAAACCAAGACGAGTAGAGAGGAAGAGAACAGAATAAGATACTCAACGGTTTCCCTCCGCTTCATTTCCGCAGACTGCTTGACGGATAATGAAGAGGTCCTTTGTAAATATTCCCTTAATTCCATATTTGTTCATACTACAAAAAATACACTCAAAAAACTAGTCAATGCCCTAGTTCTTTTCCCTTCTCTTCATATCAAACAATACATTAATCTGTACAAGCCTTAAACTCATTGCTCTCTGCTCGCGTTGTTAAGTTCCACTTCAGCCAAGATAACTAGGAGACGATGAAATAAAAATACAACAAAAATGAGTCCTGCTATTTTTTTCCCCCTTGGCCAGCAGAGCAAGTCTTCATACCAAAACCCAATTTCATCTCCGTTCTAGCATAAAACCCATTATCATAGTCAGCCAGAGTGTCAATCAAAGACTAGCAGCCTCGCTGAACATCCATCTCAGGCTCCTTTCTTCTTTTGATCTTTGGAGGATTTAATATCCTTCGTCAGCATTCTTGGGGCTATGGCCATAGCCATTAGCTCTTGGAAAAGTAGCTTACAAGCATAAGGAATGTAAACCTGTGTGCAAAATCAGCAGCGGCAACAGCATGATGTCAATATTTCAGCGCTGGGACATGTATTGACATGATAAAAATTAATGAAAAAAATGTTATGTAATAGACCAGCACAACAGATAGTGTTATCGACCTGAACAACGTCAGTTTTGTTCTTGCAGCCTCTGCATTCAAAAGAATTCTTCTTAAGATTTGCGATGGCTATCAAACCACAACGTTCACAAACATGGACTCTATATGCATCACTTTGATCAAATAATCTCTCCTTTAGGAAGTGTGCAGCACCGTGGGCTATCATGCAATCTCGTTCCATCTCTCCAAATCGGAGACCTCCATCACGAGATCGCCCTTCTGCAGGCTGCCTTGTGAGGATCTGCACAGGACCTCGGCCACGTGAATGTATCTTGTCATCAACCATGTGTTTCAGTCTTTGGTAATATGTGGGGCCAAGGAAAATCATGGCAGTTAGACGCCTGCCTGTGTGACCATTATACATGGTCTCAAAACCACGCATTTGATATCCACATTTATGTAGAGCTTTGCTGATATTGTCACCTGGACAGTAGTTAGAGGAAATATATTTAAGGTTAACTCAGTAATCTCTCCTAGTCAAGAAAAAAGATGGAGACCATAAAAGGGAGACAAGCACTGCAATTTTTATCCCTTTTGCAAGAAACCCATTGACCCTAAATTAGTGCCAGTTACCCATATCCACAATCAAAGATAAAAAATTAAGATGATAACCCTACAGGATGAACCAAAAATAAATAAAAACAAAAGAAAAAAAATACTAATTGCGTTATTGCAACCAAAGCTCTTGTTAAGGATATATATTTCCATCCACCATCTCAGACTGATGCCCCTGTAGCTAGAACGTCAGCACAGGTGATCAACCTAGTCTTCGTATATATTGGCTACATAACAAGGCATTATTATTTTTTTTTTTTTATTTTTTTTTTGGTTTTTTTTTTTGGGGGGGGGGGGGGGGGATGGCGAGTTCCAATCAGCCACACTGGATAAAGCCGTGATGAGAGGAAGTTACTTACAGTAACATCTGTAAAAGGTGTAGCATCTCCTTCTTTTTCCCATGTGAGCAGCAACCTTCCCATGATACACTCAATAAGCTGACCAATCGTCATTCGAGAAGGAATAGCATGTGGATTGACAATGATATCAGGTGTGATGCCTTCCACAGTCCATGGCATGTCTTCTTGGGTATAAGTCATTCCAACAGTCCCCTTCTGACCATGTCTACTACTGAATTTGTCACCAATCTGTGGTATCCGAACGGATCTCACCCGCACTTTACAAATCTCAACCCATCAGCATTTGTTGTCAGCAGAACCTACAGAACAAACAAGGTCCATGAGCGTGCAAAACCATGCTAAGAGATTCAACTTTTAGGTAATTTAGATTAGATCATCGCACTTCAAGTGTAAATATGATTTTTCCCTCCCATCCAACTTTCATAGTTATAGTATTAGACCATCACACTTCAGATGTAGACATGATTTTTTCCTCCCATCTAAGATTCAAATTTCATAATTGTCCCCCTCCTCCTACGCTCAATGTGTCCTTCTTTTCAGATGGAAAATCATTTATTGATAAAGACACGGGGACTGCAGATCCTTCCCAAATGCAGAAACAAAGATAATAAAAACAAGGCACGTTAAAGATGATTTTGTTTCCAAACATCTGAGACACATTAAACTTCCATAATGCAGGCCAATATGAAATAGAGTAAAGAACATTTGGTAAAACTTACTTGATCACAATTCCTGTTTCACTATGACGTAAGCTTATGCTGTGATCACGTCTTGTATAACGTGCAGATTGGCCCTGCGCATCATCCTGAGAGATCGGAGTGGTCTTTCCAATGATAA